>NC_009316.2:444420-578551 GCF_000002845.2 Leishmania braziliensis MHOM/BR/75/M2904 | reverse complement strand
GCAAACCGGCCCAGACACCCCCCCCTGCGTCGCCGTAGCCCTGGCAGGCTATGGCATACGCGCGTGTGGCTCGGCAGTGCCCCTGTGTAGCCACCGCCCCCCTTCACTTCGTAAGCGCGTGAAAAGCGCACCCCTCCCCCTGCGTCTTCGTCGCTCACTTTCACGGTTGTGCCGGCACATCTGTAATTCCGCCTGCTTGCATGTGCGCGCCTTGGTGGCAGGGTGCATCCCTGCACGTGGCCTCGCAGCCCAGCGCCCCCACCCCATCCCTGCCAATGCAGAGCCCCCCTGGTGCCTGCGGGGCGGGGCGTCAGAGTGGCGCATCTCTCCCGACGCCGGCGGTCAGGTCCCGCATGGCGCGGGGGATGCGCGGGATGGCGGTCGTGGGGTGGGGACTGGTGGGCTGTGACGCAGGCGCTGTGCCGGGATGCCTGGGTTGGCGCAGTGCTGTGGCGCGCGTGTGTTTGGCGCTGCGCCGTTCCGGGTGATGGGCCTGTGGCGGGGTGGAGTTGAGTTGAGCCCGCGCTTCAGGGAAAAAGAAGCGCATTTGGAAATGGATGTGCGTGCCCTTCACTTTCCTCGACTCGCCATCTCCAGCGACTCACCGCAGCTTCCCCCATTTGCCTCTCTTTGTGTGCGTGTGTGTGTGTGGAGGGGGGAGGGGGTGCAGCCTTTCCGACACTCGCTTTTTTTGTTTTCTTCAAAGAGGTGATGGGGCAGCTGGGGGGGACGCGTGTGTTCGTATGTATTCTTTTTTCAGATTTCCGTAGCAGAGAAGGCTTTTCCTTTTCCTTTCCTTCTGTTCACCCTCTGCACGACACAATGCGTGCCAGCCCTGCCGCTTTCTCCCCCTCCCACCCTTCCCCGACAGGGGAATAAAAGGTCCACAAAGCCTCGGGTGGGACGCATCGTGCGTGTGTGTGTGCATATGTGTGGGTAGGTGGGTGGGGAGGGGTCTGCACACGAAGCGGAGGCAAACACGAAGAAAAAACGAAGCGATGTGCTCGTTTCTTGCATTAAGTGTATCTAACACAGTGCGAGCACCAGTCGCCGCGGAATACTTCGCACTTTATCCCTTTCCTCTGTTTTCTTTGGCCTTTGGTCGTCCGTATCCCTCTTTCCTCGGGGCATCGACGGTGTGTCGTGATCGCGGGAACGGACGTGTTTTCTTCTTGTAGAGCTACAGCGAGACCTTTACCCCGCCTGCCTAAATTACTCCTCGTGTTTTATTCCTTTCAGAGGGGGCCCCGGCATCCTCATCCTCATCCCCCCCCCACCCCCCTCTCTCTTTCCATTTCCATTGTCAGTATATTCAGATCAAGCCCCGCCCACCCCGACTTCCCCCTCCCCTCATGTCTCCACCGGGGGGGGGGGACCAGAAGCCGAAAGAACGGGCGACTCTGTGCTCTTGTCTGTGCACAAACGCAGCGTGGGTAAGCGCATCCAGGCCCTTTTATGAAGGACGCACTCGATGCCTGCCGGTATGGACTCCGGGTAGGCAGCGCGATGGCGCACACGTCAGGAGTGGTGTGGACTCAGACAAATATGCAGACTCGCTCATGGCCTCGGTGAAAATCCCTCTCTCCTCCTTGCCAGGCGTGGCGTCTCGCAATAAAGGCCACCACGGACGCGCACGACGTCCCACATTTATCTCTTCTTAGGTCGTTCTTTCTGCTATAGGGTCCAACCCCACCCCGCCACAGGCCCATCACCCGGAACGGCGCAGCGCCAGACACGCGCGCGCCACAGCACTGCGCCAACCCAGGCATCCCGGCACAGCGCCTGCGTCACAGCCCACCAGCCCCCGCCCCACGACCGCCATCCCGCGCATCCCCCGCGCCATGCGGGACCTGACCGCCGGCGTCGGGAGAGATGCGCCACTCTGACGCCCCGCCCCGCAGGCACCAGGAGGGGGGCTCTACATTGGTTTGGGTGGTGTGCATTCACCTCTTCTAACGCCACCCATTGTGGACTTCTGCGAAGTGGGAAATTGGAAAAAGTTGCCAGCAAAACTGGGTTGACAGGAGTATTTGTCGGTTCATTGAGATTCTCTTTTTTCGGCGTCTTCTTGTAAGTTTTGAATGTTTTTATCCCGGAGCGTGAAAAAGGCGTCACGGCCTCGAGTTGGAGGACGAAAAGATGCATCCGAAAAACAGAACTCACTGGGGTAATGCTTTTTCTTCCGGAACGCAACTTTCGCAAGAGAACTTTTTTTTGGTCAGCAGTTGTGCGGGAAACCGCGGGCATGGCGAAATGCGCGCGTGAAAGTATAGGGGGGGGGCAAAGAATGGCGTTTCAATGTGAGCGGGGTTAGGGTTTCGGATGCAGTGAAACGAGGCAGCCGGCCCGCGCCAGAGCAAGTTGGCAAACTGCATCCGTATGTGGTATTTTGTGACGCTGGCGGGGCGGAATGCGTCAGCTATTTGTAGTGCGTCAGATGTGCATAAACCAGGCGAGTGCCAGGGATCTCAGGGATGGGGTGGGGAAAAAAAATCGCGTGATGGAAAGGCGCCGAGTCTGTTTGGTGGTGGGGCTGCCGAAAGTGGCGGGCGAGGGGCCCCAGGGCCAGGCGCCGTGCCCGCGGGGGTTTCCGGCGGGATGAATCCGGGACTGGGATAGAAGGCGGCGGAGCGTGGAAAGGGGCTTGGCCTGGGGTCGCCCTTGTCTGTTGTGTTTCTCTTTGGAAATCCCGCGTGGTGGTGTCTGCCTGGGGTTCCGTGGTCCTCTGAGGCGGTGTTGTTGTTCCCCGGGGTTGGGGCGGGGCGGTGTCTGGGGCCTCCCGGCGCAGGGACGCCGCCCTTCCGGGGGCGCCAGCCGCCCCCTCGTTTGGCGGGTTTCCGTGCTTCGGGCTTGCCCGGCACGGCTTTGGTGCGCCGCGCCCTCAGCGGGCGCCTAAGCGCCAAGCCGCTCCGGCACCCTGACCTCGCCGAGGAGAGCGAGCAGGATGACAGGATCGACGCACCATGGGATGAAAAGGCGGCCGCCGTCCCGGACGTCGCACCGCGAGGGTGAGACGATGATGGTGAGACCGACGTCTTCCGGCGTGGTGGTGCCCTTGCGCGGCGCACCGTCTTTGCGCTCCAGTACGGCACGCACCGCGGTGGACTGTGCGAATGTCTTGACAAAAGAGAGATAGTTAGCCAGGGGCAAGGCGGGGTCACGGATGACGTAGCCGACGCCAGCCTTGGCCAGCATTTCCTCCGTTTCGCGGTTGAGCGACGACTGCTCCACCACCTCTTCCAGCCATTCGGTGAAGTGCGCGGGGTCGTCGAGCTGCGCTGCTGTGAGGATGACGTTGTCGCAGCCGTCAGTGCTGCCGCTCACCCACCCCGCCAGCACCTTGTCGTCCGCGTCGAGAGAGCTCGGCCGGTGCGCAGGCGCGTCTGGGTCGTAAGGGAAGCACTCGTAGAACACATTGAGAGGGTTCATTGCAGGGGCGTGTTTGGCAAGGTACTCGCGGTGCACGTAGAGGTGCTTCCACAGCTCGTGCTCGCGGTGGGTGTCCATGTTGCAGACACGTGGGAAACAGTTAACCGGGCCACGGTAGCAGAAGGGTGATGTGTCGGCGTCGTCGTCGGAGGCTATGCGAGTGAACTCCTCCTTCACAATTCTTTCGCGCAGTGGCAGCAGCTCAAAGAGTGCCCGCTTCGACCGATTTGTGGACTGCACCACCCTCTTCAGTGCGCCACGCAGACGCAGTAGGAAGGCGCGAAGGTCTCTTGTCAGCGTTACAGACACGGAGAAGAGGAGCGTCTCAGCGGAGGAGCAAGTCAAGTGCCGCCCCACAAAAAAGACTGGCGTGTCTTTGCTGCCTTTCGTCGCTTTCCCAACACTGTCTCCTTGAGATGCATCCACCAACGACATTGGCGGTGGTGTGGCGTCTGCTAGCTCGGTGTCATCCTTCACCAACTCGTCCGTCGCGTCTGCTTTCCAGGTGAGGACGATGTTTCCACGAATGGTTGGACGGGCCAGCGTCGCTAGCCACCGGCACTGTGCGACTAGTGTTGGCGTCTCGAGCGACTGCGCTGCTATGTCATCCTGCACGCTGGCTGGTGTGTCGCAACTGTCCTGCAGGCGCATTGACTCCTCCACCGCCTCCGCAACGGCACCGTTGTCGACAGCAGCGTCGAAGTGACAACACAGGTCGCCGGCAAGCTTCTGTAATGTGCGCAACACCATCGCCGCCGCGGCACTGTTTTCACTCAGCTGCGGTGCCACGGAGAGGTGCGCTTCGGAGCGGCCGCTGCTTTCCTCGTCCTGCAGCCCCAGCATACCCGACATCAGTCGGTTCACGTCCACGATCGCCAGCTCCAGCTTCAGTCGGTCAAAGCTGGCCGCTTCCCACTTGCCGAGTTTGGCTGCGATATCGGCGATGCTGTCCACAGGATAGATAATGCACTTTAGCTCATCTGACACGCGAACGTCAGCAGGGCAAGACGCACCGCAGGTGCTGCTGCTGCCGCCGCTCGCCACCGTATCTTCACCGAGGCACTGCCACCGCTCATTGGAAGCCCCTTCAGGTAGGTCAAATATGAGCGCACCCATCAGCACCAGGGGCTTCATCGCCATGTCTTCAATGCGCTGCCCGCGCGGCCGAGACCCAGTACCAATGCCTTGCGCCACTGCCAAGTACCCGTTGTCCACGTACCTGCGGCGCTGCTTCACAACACGGCGCACAATAATGGGCAGATTTTGTGCAAATCGCATGACGCACGCTGACATGGACTCCACGTAGCGCGTGTGAAAGAAGGCGACGGCCTCGAAGAGGGCCGCGGAGTGGCTGCCGCATAACATTGTGGGAAGCTCAGCGCAGAAGGTGTGCACACGGCGCATCGCGACCGCCTCCCGCCGACAAACCGATGACACATCCTCCAGGGTCGGCGTGAAGAATGCACCAGCGGCGTGGCTCTCCGCCTTCCCACACGATGGAGAGGACGGCGGGGATGTGAATGGTGCCTCGCTCGACTGTTGGTGTGCGTGGTAGGCGATCATCGCCTGCCGCAGCGACTCCAGCGCTTCCTGCGGATCGTAGAGGTCGACGGAATCAGTGGTGGCGCTACGCCGCCCCGCCGCCGCCCCGTTGCAGCGCTGTGCCTCCAGCGCCTTAAGGGCGACACGAAAGGCGTCTGAGATGTTGCGGAAGTTCTCGTTTGCGTTTGGATTGTTCGGGTGCAGGTCGGGGTGGCACTGGAGCGTCTGCTGGATGTATGCCTTCTTGATGGATGCCGGCGTGAGGTCAGCTGTGGGGGACAGGGACAGCACGCGCAGCGCCTGGCGAGGTGTCATGACGCGGCATGGGTGGTTTCGTCGCAGCATGGGAGCTGTAGAGACACGGGGTAGGTACCGTTTTATTTCTTAGTCTGTTGGTTGTGCAAACCACGTTCTCACCCTCTCCAGGAATAGAAAAGCAAAGACTACACTCAGCCACGCGCGCGCACGCAGCAGTGGGGGAGGAGGAGGGGGCAGACGAGGAAAGAGAAAGGGAGGGGGACTTGAGATTGACGTAGAAGCTGAGGTTTGCATGTGTGCGTGTGTCGAGGAAAGAGAACCCATCGTGGACAAGACAGGCGGGAGTAGCAAGAGAGTGTGAGGTGTGTGTCGGAGGTAAGGACTGGGCAACAACATCACCAGGCACTGCACAAACCCTACGTCAACAGAGCAGCAGCAGACACACCAGTGAAGGCTGGAGGGGAAAGCGGAGCGGAGGAAGGGGGTTGGGATTGGTTGACTGTCTCACAACCATCAGCCCTACGCGAACGTCTCCTGTTTTCTGTTTCACCGTGTATGTATGCTCACACGCCCACGCCGAGGCGCAAAGAGACGGTGCAGAGGACATGCCACATCTTCCGCCTTCTCCGTCTCCCTACCTCCTCCTCCTCCTGCGCACACTACAGGGCATCCAGGACGGTATGCGGGGGGATTGTAGAGAAGGGGAGGGAAAGGAGATAGGATGACGGTGAAATCACATGGACACAGCAGTCAACGTAAACAAACGTCCGGAAGCAGAGTTGACTCACATGCGGGCACTCTGCCTCCCCCCACGTGACCTCTGCAGTCGAGTCTTTTTTTACTTGCCATTCTCTTCCTCGTCCTCTTCCCTTGACGCTTCCTGTGTGTGCCGACGACGGCTGGGATCGGACGCAGAGGAAGACGACGAGGCAGTGTCGAAGAAGCGCCGGCTGGAGGTGAAGGCGTTCTCCAGCCCTGTGTACTCCTTTAGATGCGTCTGCAAGGTGGAGAAAGTGAGGTGGAAGTTGTCGAACTCAGGTGAGCCGCTCGCCGTGGCGGCGGAGAGCGCCGCCTGCACCGCCTCGAGCCTCCCCCGGTACTGGGTCTTCTTGTTCTCAAACCAGTGAAGGGCGTCAAATGGGTCATAAGCGCGAAAGAGAACCAGCAAGAACGTCGTCCCTACCGCGAAGCCATCGTCGGAGAAGACGCCTTCCTCCTTGTGCTTCTTGAGCAGTTTCTCCTTCTCCTGAATGGTGTAGGCTACCTGCAGATTTGCCAGAGCGGGTACGAGGAGGTACAGCAGGTGCAAGTGAGCGTAGCGTTCCGCTAATGAGTGACGCAGTCGGCGTCCAATGGCATCTAGGAGAAGGGGGTAGTACTGAGAGCCGTCGGAGAGCTGCTCGAGCATGCTGTGCACTACCCGGTCGAGGTTGGCGACGGCGTCGACGGTGCTGCGCCGAAGATTCGGTTGACGGCGCTGCATAGTGTCGCAGTCTTCGTCGTCAGACCCGTCTTGTGTGCCCACCTCCACTCTCCCTTCGTCGTCTGTGCTGTCGTCGGATTTGCGTAGCGGCCGCGAGGCGCGAGGCCCGTGCACCATGTAGGCGCTCAGGGACACACCTACCGCTGCGGATGCCCCCTTCGCGCTACCGTTGCTCACCGCCGTCGTCGGAAGCGGTACGAAGCGCGCTCCCTCCGCTACAGCACGCAGCCCGCCGCTGCGCATCATGCGCATGAACCCCAGAGCGTTTCCCATCTCACTAATCAGCTGTCGAGCTTTCTCCAAGAACGACACGCCGTCGTGCGAGACACCGAGGCGGTCCATCTCGCGGATCAGCTGCTCCGCCTGCTCCACAGGGTACTTGACAGACTGCTGTTGCTCCTTGCGCTGCCGCACCACCCGCGCGTCTTTCAGCAGGTGCGAACGGACGTAATCGTCGTGCAGGAAGTGCGACAGAACAACCATTTTCTTTAGGAGATACTTGTACACATGGTTCACAGCGGTGTTCATAACGCCGATGCCATGTGTGCGGATCGAGTTGGCGATGTGGCGCGTGCTGAGGGTGTGCAGATGCTTCGACGGCGTCAAGGAGGGGCGCTGAATGAAAACTTGCTCATTCAGGTTGTACGTGTAGTACACGACAAACTGCTGGATGTTCTCTGTGATGACAAGGATATCCAGACCCTGGTCCAGGATGCAGCTTGGCAGGTGGCTGTCTGCGATGCGCAGGTGATAAATGCGAAGGGCGAGGCTGCGCATCTCCTCGTACGTTTTCCAGTCGTTTGGCATGAGGGCGTTCAGGTTGTAGAACTGCGTGCTGAGGTAGTGCTCGATCTGTGCCGCCACGTGCATCCACTCATCGAAGAATCGAAATGGCTGCAGGAGTGTGTAGCGGGTCAGATCGCGCTCGACAGCATCGGCTGACAGCGGCAGCACGCGGTATGGCTGACCTAGCACTGCGTCGTGCGTGCGCAGCCGCAGCTGGTTCTCAATCTCGGTGCACAGGGGCTGCACCAGCTCGTGATGGACACAGTCTCGTACAAACTCCACATAGTCCCTCAGCAACGTCTCTGATGGGTTCCTCACATGCCGGGCGGACATGATGAGTAGGCGACAGTCGCCCATGGCGGACACAATCTGTGGCAGGGAGACGGCTACCAGCGTGTCCTCGTAGCAGTACCTGAGGAAGAGCGGGTACAGAGTTTCGCGGTGAAAGAAGAGAAAGGAGGAGCTCGTGATGCAAGGCAGTGTCTGCTGGTAGGTGAGCATCGCCTTCAGCTGTGCCAGCGCGATGAAGGCATCGTCCCGCTCCTGCTTTGTGATCCTAGATGAGGCTTTGCTTTGGTGCATCTCTTCGCGATTTAGCGCCACGTCAAGCAGCAGCCCAAGGCACGCCAAAGTGTCCGCTGTGAAGGGCTTGTGAAGCACATGCAAGGCGCCTTGCAGCGTGAGCAGCTGCTCCTGCGCAACCGCCATCGGAACCCCTGCGGTGCCTGGTCTGGAGCTGCAGGTGCGGGTGAACAAGTTGTAGAGGTGCTTCTCGAGGACATACGCGATTGATTGCACGAGCGCCGCCTGAGCAGTGGCGAGGATGCCCATCTTGCTGTGGTAGGCGTCCGCTATGCGCTGCATCAGTAAAACACCTCGCAGCACACCGTGCACTATCGACACCGTCAGCGCTGATTCCGCGTGGTGATGGAGTAGAAGTAGCTGTAGTACGCCATCTTGAACGGTGCGCGACAGAGCTACTCCTTGTTGAATGAGCAGCACTGTCCTCTGGATGAACAAGCGACACAGGGGGGCATCGATGGGCAGGGCAGACTGCATCTCGACCTCGGTCCAGCGATCCACTTGCTGTGTCCACTGCGATATGTTGGAGAGGAACTGTGAGGCAGAGCTCTGGCATGCCTCCACAACGGTTCTGTGGACCAGCGCTCCAGCGCCGTCCTTCAGGGTACCAACGGCAGCGGAGAGCTCAGCAGGAAAGGTGCGCCGCCACCACAGCAGTGGGCACAGCACATAGAGGCCTTGCAGCGGTAGCAATGGGACTATAGACTGCCAGGCAACGATCCGCTTGCTGACATGCACTAGCGTCGCCGTAACGAGCTTGCTTGCTGTTGCCGCCGCGGCTGGGGTGGGGCCTGTTGCGGGCTCGCCGCGTGCCGGTGGGGGGCTCAGGAACAGCCCCTTCAGCAAGCAGCATAGCCCGCAGAGAGCGGCAAGGCTCGACTTGTGCTCCACCGCGCGAGGTGACGCGAGGGTAGCCTCGAAGTCGTCGCACCACCCAGTCAAGACGGCAATAAACTCTTCACACAGGGCAGTATATTCCCGAAACGGCGGTGGCTTTGGGGTCGCTGCACTCCTCGCAGGTGTGGCATCACGCTGCGTGCTTGACGCGGCGACTATCGGTATCCGCTCGCCCTGCTCACATGCGGCCAGCGAGGCATCAAAAAGCTGGTCAAAGCGCTGCGCGGTCACGGAGGTGAGGAGGCTGCAATCGAGCAGGTCTATTCGCAGTTTCTCTAGCAGCAGGCGCATCAGTTCCCCATCATCGTCGCTTCCAGCAACGTCATCGCGCTTGGCGTCCAGCTGCTGCTGCGCGAGAATGCGCTGCATTATCTCCAAACCATCTCTGATGCTGGGGTTCTGGTGAAGGACCTCCTCGACAAGGAGGACTGCCCCAAGCAAGTCGCTCAGGCTGTCCCAGAAAGATGTCAGTCGGACACCGAGGAGCGGCGGCGACTCGCCTCTGCTTCCCCTGGAGCGCGTGTCATGGTAGATGCTCGCCAGTTGGAAGAGTGCGTGCGCCACGACCTCCTGCACGCGCTGCCGCCAGAGCCAGATGTCTTGCAGCAGCGCCAGAAGCGTCCCTGCGGAGTGCAGCAGCTTCTCTTCGTCAAGAATTTCCTCCTGCTCCTGCTGCTTCAAGAGCTGCTGGCGGTGTTGCAACGATGACGGACCGCTGTCACCGTCAGCATTCATCGCCGGGTGCGCACCACGTCGGATATCGCCGTTGTTGCCTCTACTTCCAAGTCCCTTCCCCCTGTCTGTCGACCGGCGCTGGTAGCAGTTCTCGTTGTCGTCGCCGACCAGCGCCAGCGGAGGTGCGTAGCAGCGACGCGCCTCATCGCTCAGCGCCTGCATCTCAGCACTCAAACTCACAAGAGCGACGAGAAAGCGGAAGAAAAGCGGATCAGCGTTTGCCATTGAGCTTCCGAGTAAGTCTGCAATCGATGACTGCTGGTACGCTTGTCGCTGCCGAGGCTGATGATGTGCGCCGAATGAAGTGTGATACGGCGTGTCTGCCAGCTGCACCGTCACGACATCGCGGTGACGACTCCAGTACGTGGCATCGGTCGGGTGGCGCAGGTGTTGCTGCGCGTCGAAGAGTCGCTGTTCGTGACGATCCACGAAGGCACTAAGCTGTGCACGCAGCGCATGCGCCTCTTCCTGGCGCACCTGAGTACTGTAGTGAGAGTCCATTTGATGCCGCTGAGGGGACAGGGCAGGGAGAGGGAGGGAGGGGGGGGGACTGCTACTCGGCAACACCTCCTCTAACCTTCTGTTCTGTTGTGTTGAGTGGGTGGCAGAGAGGGAGCCACTGTTTGATGGGAATTGGAGGGTGAGGGAACGGGAGAAAGAGATGGAGAAGGAGTGGAGCCTCACCAATGAACGGTGTTCAGCATATCTAAAAAAAAAATTAAACCAAAAGGCTGGCAGCCGGAGAGGGAGAGAGGCATGGAGGACTTGTCTCTCTGAACGACTGCGCTCTGTGAGGCGAGTCGCAGGCGCTTTGTGCGCGGCGGTATGCGGTGGCGTCGGCACACGGCAGAGAAGCCGATGAATGGCACCCCTGCACTACTGACACATGTGACTCTCCCTGTTTTTGTCAGCATACTGATTGCCGGGCTTTACCATAGCAGCCGTCTCATCTGATGCCGTCTCCCTTATCCACGCAACAGCGCTGTGCGCTATGTACAAAGAGAGGGAGCGTCGAAAGTGGCCCGCGTCCCCCTCCTTTCACTCTCCAGAGCACGCACGACCACATACACACACACACACACGCACTGAAGAGCTGAGAGACAAAAAAGAGAGTCACCGAAAAATGCGCACGTTACTCCGTCCTACACTCTTTTCGCTTCCCATGACAGCTGCTGTCCTTGACTCTGCCCCTCTCCTCATGTGTCTAGAGCTACTACCGTGTATGGGCGTCTCATTCTAACGCAGTGGCACGTCGCACTGGGTGCAGTACGCGGTCACAGGGTCGATGTTTTGCATGATAAAGTGCCGGCCCAGCACAGCCTAAGCGGTTCTTCCACAAACGCACTTCCCACTCTCGAGGCCTCATCCGCTTTCTCCGCTGCAGACAATGAGGCGAGGGTGGCGCCGTGGCGAACAGTGCAACTATGCTGCCCGGTTGTTAGCGGCCTACGCGGCTCCACAAACTCCAGGAAAACACGACTCGGCACATCATAGATTTCAGCGATTGGGTTTTTCTTTTTTTTTTTTGTGTGTGTGTGTGTGGGGGGGGGGGGGGGGGAGGGGGACGGGGCTTGCATTTGTGCCCCGCATCCTATATTTGGTGGTCCGCCTTCAAGACGGTATATGCGCAAATGCGCTGTCGCATGCACCGCGCCTTGGTGTGGAAGTCGACTTGGCAGTAGTGGCAGTAAAAGAGCTCCGGTGCTCCCCCGGGGCCGCTGCAGCAACGTTTGAAGCGAGAAGATGTCCTCGAGTCACCGACAGCGTGGCGGGATAAGGCAGAAGTGGGTCGACTGCCGCTTCACACTCTCGCCGATGGAGCTGTAATGCGTGGAAGGAGGGGCGACAGCGTCGGCTGCCACGAAGGTGACCGAGCGCACAGACGGGGTCGTGAAGGGGTCCTTGTCCGGTGCCGTCGAATCAGTGGGCGGTAGAGTGCTCTCCTGGCGCTGTATATGACTACCAGAGTCTTCACTGGCGAAGTGCAGAGAAGAGAGGTAGTCAGTAGCGGCGTCAACAGACGAGGCTGGGGGAGTCGTCGTGAAGGTGTTTTTGCCCGTAAGTTGCTAAAAAATTGATGAAACACTCAATAGTGACGGATGAAACGGTGAAACTCCACGATGGCATTTGTGTGATACGACGTCGCCAACACTTGTGCTCGTCTAGAGGCGCCATGCACATAATAGAGGGGTGAGGGTTGCTGGCGGCCATCGGTTGCCACTGTATCGGGTGCGCCCTGTTGGGGCAGGGACGTTATCAGCTGCTGGTTGAGAGGGGTTGCGAAGGTAAAAACTGGGGGAGCAGCACTACCCCCAGTGGCCGCGGTGGGGGCAGCGATGAGGGACGCTGCGGGGGGAGCTGCCGTGGGTTTGTACAACTACGACGAGTAGCTGATACGGCAGATGAGATCAATGACGTAGATAGGCCCACGTGCCTGAGGCAGTGCTGTGCTGCCCAGCGGGCACTACTGCAGTGGTCATTTGCCGACCAGGGAAAGCTATATGACGTTGCAGGTCTCGTCCAACCTCGAGATGGTAGTCGGAAAGAGCGTCTCCTGCATTGCGAACAGTCGATGAAGTGCAGAGACAAACACACGCCTACGCAAAATCAATCACAGCAGGAACGCTAACGGCAAGCAACAAGTCTGAAGAAGAAAAGTACGAGTGAGTGGGTATGTGTGCAAATTTCGGCTGGGCGCGATGTCTGATGGCAGAGGCGTTCCAGAGAAGGAAAAGGTGGCGGGCGGAGATACACACACACACACACAGACACACGCAGGTAGTTGTCTCGTTCTTTTCTTCTTCACAGTGCCCACTCTTTTTCCATTAATAGCAACCGAGGTTGATACCATGCATAATGCGGGGAGGGGGGAGGGGGAAGTTCGTGCACCCACCTTCCTCCCTCAGACTTGTCCACTTGACTCTAACGACTGCGTTACTCTCTTTCTTTCCTTTCTCCCCTAAAGTCCGCGAAAGACGGAAGGAGTCGAGTGGGGATGGTGTGGAGAGGAGGGGTTGGGTAGGGGCACACCTTGGGGGTGAAAGAGGGATGAAGGGTTGGCCAGGGGATAGGGAGAAGGGGCAGAGAAGGGGGTGGGTGGCTCAAGAGTTGACCTTGCGTGCGTGTGCCTTCTTTTTATCCAGCCCCCCTTTTTTGCTGTTGAACTGGGGTTCTATGAGCTTGAAGGGGTGGGTGGGGGAAGCACCACGCACACGCACACACACACACACACATGCACACAAGGAGAGAGAGAAAGTGTAGACATGCAAAGCACTTCCCTCATACCATTCCCTTTTGTTTTTTTTTTCTTTCATGATTTATAGAACTTTGGAGTAGGATTGGGGCACGTTGATGGGGGCGTGGGGGGGGGGTTGGCTGGTTGGAGAAAGAGGAAAGGAAGGGCGGGAGCAGAGAAAAGAAGACAACCGCTTCTCTTTCTTTTTTTTTTCCACCTCATCAACATTCCGCTAGTCTTCCGCTTTTTTTTTCTTTTTGCCATCTCGTCATCCTTCATCCAGAAGCATCAACGTGTGGGCGCTACTTCCATAGTGTGGGCATTGCCTCACCGTAGAGTGAATGAGACGTGCCTTTACAAATAACAAGAGAGTCCAGGTATGGATAGTAGGAGAAGCGGGGGGGGGGGACAAGACAAGAGGAGTACACAACAGATCCACCAAACCAGGTGAGGGAAGAAGAGAGAGAGAGAGAGAACAACAAACGAGATGGAAAGAAATACTAGAGGGAAACTTAAAGAAGAAATAGGCGAAGCCCAAAGGCACTGATGGTGGTGGTGGTTGGGACAGGAGTGGGAGTAGGAAGAGGAGAGGAAGAAAGCGGTGTGAGCCGCTTTTTGCTGGCGTTATCGGTGAGCGTGTACCGTTTCACCCTCTCAAGAGAAGAAGAGCGATGGCGAGAGCACCACCTGTGTGCGTGTAGCAGTATGACTCACAGGCGTTCCTTTTCTCTGTAATGCGTGTCTATGGGCCACTTTTCTCATGGAAGTTGTACCCTCAGCACTAGTTCGAAAGAGGAACTCCATCGAAGGAGGAGAGTGGCGAGTGGGCACACGGCACACAACATAACATGCATACGTATCCATTGAGAAAGCCGCTCAAGAGAAAAAAGGAGCGCGACTTTCCGCAACGTTGGAACGAATGCTTGCGGCACCTCCGCACATCGACCGTCAAGCAGACCTCCCCTAAAACAATCTCAGTCAAACCAAACACTGCGCAACACTACATCCCTTCAAAATGGGCGAAGGGCTTGTGGAACAGCGGTGGCAACAGACGGACGAAGTCGGTGCGGTGCCCACAGGCGCGGGAATACTAGTCCTTGGAGACGGCGATGTCGACCTCCTCCCTCGGCGGGCGCGTCCAGTTCGTGCAGGCGAGTATGGACACAGCGATAATTTCCAGGCCCCAGGACGCGACCATCAGCACAAAGCCCGCGGTGTAGGGGTACTTGCTGCCGAAGCGGTCGCCGCACATGACCATGTTGTAGACGCTGGCCACGCAGGCCCAGGAGATCATGGTGAACGGGATGCAGACGGCGGCGAGCACGAAGGAGATGATGACGGGGAGCTGGATCTGCGTGTTGAGCAGGACGGCGAACACGAGGGCGGCAAAGCCGCACCCGGACGCCATGACACCAAAGGCAGCACCGCAGCGCATCGTGGAGGTGCGGCGCGCACAGCCGAAGGCGGCGTCACCGGTCAGGTCGTACGGCACGTTGCCGCAGAACGTGCGGTAGCCCCACATGGTGTAGCAGCCGTGGCCGGGCGTCTGGAACTGCGCGGTAGGCGTGGCGACAAAGGCGAATGCCCAGGCGAGGAAGTGGAGGAGCGTGAAGGACATCGCGCCGGTGTAGTAGGGGAGGCAAGCGGGCATCTTGGCGTGTGTGTGTATGTGTGGCGGGGGGAGGGGAGGGTGGAGTGTGTGCGCGATGACTACAAGTGTCGAGTCTGGTGATTGGGAGGTGTGAGTATTCCAGAAAGCGAACCACTTACCGAGAGATCGGTGTAGGTGACCAGGAGAGTGAAGGAAGAGGAGGAGATGAGGGTAGTAGAGGTGAGCAGCTGCAGGAGTGGCGAAGGCTCGAGTAAACAGGGTGTTGGTGGAATAGCAGGAGGGGCGTAGGCGGCACAAGGAATGACGGATGCATGGTAGGGGGTGCAGCTTGTCGTGAAGCAGGCAAAGACGAAGGTCACGGTCCGGGTTGGGGAGGTGGAGAAACATGTGGGAAGAGGGGTTCATCGCGCTTGAAAGAACTGCAGAGATTGTAGCTGTACAGGAGGAGGCGCCAGATGTTCCTGCCGAGGATGAGTCCGGTCTTCTCCGCTGTTCATGCGTTCAGCTTTTTATCTGTATGGCAGCACTGTGGGGGGAGGGGGGAGGGGGAAGCGGAAGAGAAGGTGAGGGGCTGAGGAGTGTGTGGCGTTACATGCACAAAATAAACCCTTGATGGTGATGGGGGGTTTGGAGGGGTGAGTGGATGGGTGAACTGGTACTTGGGTGGGCAAAAGGTGTGTGAACGAAATTTGCTGGTCAATGTACGGGTGAGCATCTCTGTCTCTGTGCATGCGCGTGGGTGTGTTTCCTGATGGCCCGATGCGACTTGTTAGGTGTTTTTCCTTGACAAATCGCGAAAGCGTATAGACCAACGCTCACTAGAACCATGATTGGATTCCTTCCAGCGAGGTGGACAGCAAGACTACCAGCGCACGCACGACTCACCACCGCGCTACTGTTGTCTCCGCGCTTGTTTCCGTACGACAAGCTCGCGATTCTTTTTCGCTCACTGGGCATAGATGCCTCAACGGCTGCCCCCCCTCCGCTAACACACACACGCACACACCGTCCACTTTTTCCTTCCGTTATCCTCGTTGCTCGTCATTTGTGACCTCATCAGGCTTTTATACGCACTACATATATATATTTCATATAACTCTTCTTGGTGAAAGGGATTGAGAGAGGCTCACCACGCACTCTGATGTCATTCTTCTCCCTCTGCAAGCCCTTCTCCCATCGCCCATGCCCTCGCTCCCCTTCAGAAAAAGAAAAGGGAAGAGAACAGACACACGTGTGCCTCCTCGCACTCCTCTGTTCCTTCACCTAGCTCGAGCTCTCGCCTTTTATTTGACTGACATACCTAGCCTCAACAGCGAGAGAGCACAGAAGATTATACACACGCCATGATATCCGTCTTCACCCCACACACATACACCAAGGCATGCGCCCCCTCAAATACCACTCTGCACACAATCGGATATGATATCTTCTATCAATAGATGACCGCCTCTGCCTCCATCATGGCGGGGGTGCATCCCTGTACGTGGCGTCGAAGCCCAGTGCCCCCACTCCGCGTTGCGAGGCCAAGTAGCCCCCCTCCTCATCCCCGACAATGTAGAGCCCCCCTGGTGCCTGCGGGGCGGGGCGTCAGAGTGGCGCATCTCTCCCGACGCCGGCGGTCAGGTCCCGCATGGCGCGGGGGATGCGCGGGATGGCGGTCGTGGGGCGGGGGCTGGTGGGCTGTGACGCAGGCGCTGTGCCGGGATGCCTGGGTTGGCGCAGTGCTGTGGCGCGCGCGTGTTTGGCGCTGCGCCGTTCCGGGTGATGGGCCTGTGGCGGGGTGGGGTTGGACCCTATAGCAGAAAGAACGACCTAAGAAGAGATAAATGTGGGACGTCGTGCGCGTCTGTGGTGGCCTTTATTGCGAGACGCCACGCCTGGCAAGGAGGAGAGAGGGATTTTCACCGAGGCCATGAGCGAGTCTGCATATTTGTCTGAGTCCACACCACTCCTGACGTGTGCGCCATCGCGCTGCCTACCCGGAGTCCATACCGGCAGGCATCGAGTGCGTCCTTCATAAAAGGGCCTGGATGCGCTTACCCACGCTGCGTTTGTGCACAGACAAGAGCACAGAGTCGCCCGTTCTTTCGGCTTCTGGTCCCCCCCCCCCGGTGGAGACATGAGGGGAGGGGGAAGTCGGGGTGGGCGGGGCTTGATCTGAATATACTGACAATGGAAATGGAAAGAGAGAGGGGGGTGGGGGGGGGATGAGGATGAGGATGCCGGGGCCCCCTCTGAAAGGAATAAAACACGAGGAGTAATTTAGGCAGGCGGAGTAAAGGTCTCGCTGTAGCTCTACAAGAAGAAAACACGTCCGTTCCCGCGATCACGACACACCGTCGATGCCCCGAGGAAAGAGGGATACGGACGACCAAAGGCCAAAGAAAACAGAGGAAAGGGATAAAGTGCGAAGTATTCCGCGGCGACTGGTGCTCGCACTGTGTTAGATACACTTAATGCAAGAAACGAGCACATCGCTTCGTTTTTTCTTCGTGTTTGCCTCCGCTTCGTGTGCAGATCCCTCCCCACCCACCTACCCACACATATGCACACACACACGCACGATGCGTCCCACCCGAGGCTTTGTGGACCTTTTATTCCCCTGTCGGGGAAGGGTGGGAGGGGGAGAAAGCGGCAGGGCTGGCACGCATTGTGTCGTGCAGAGGGTGAACAGAAGGAAAGGAAAAGGAAAAGCCTTCTCTGCTACGGAAATCCGAAAAAAGAATACATACGAACACACGCGTCCCCCCCAGCTGCCCCATCACCTCTTTGAAGAAAACAAAAAAAGCGAGTGTCGGAAAGGCTGCACCCCCTCCCCCCTCCACACACACACACGCACACAAAGAGAGGCAAATGGGGGAAGCTGCGGTGAGTCGCTGGAGATGGCGAGTCGAGGAAAGTGAAGGGCACGCACATCCATTTCCAAATGCGCTTCTTTTTCCCTGAAGCGCGGGCTCAACTCAACTCCACCCCGCCACAGGCCCATCACCCGGAACGGCGCAGCGCCAAACACGCGCGCGCCACAGCACTGCGCCAACCCAGGCATCCCGGCACAGCGCCTGCGTCACAGCCCACCAGCCCCCGCCCCACGACCGCCATCCCGCGCATCCCCCGCGCCATGCGGGACCTGACCGCCGGCGTCGGGAGAGATGCGCCACTCTGACGCCCCGCCCCGCAGGCACCAGGGGGGCTCTACATTGGCAGGGATGGGGTGGGGGCGCTGGGCTGCGAGGCCACGTGCAGGGATGCACCCTGCCACCAAGGCGCGCACATGCAAGCAGGCGGAATTACAGATGTGCCGGCACAACCGTGAAAGTGAGCGACGAAGACGCAGGGGGAGGGGTGCGCTTTTCACGCGCTTACGAAGTGAAGGGGGGCGGTGGCTACACAGGGGCACTGCCGAGCCACACGCGCGTATGCCATAGCCTGCCAGGGCTACGGCGACGCAGGGGGGGGGGGCAGCGGTTCTTGTCCCCCGCCCCCCACGTCCGATGAACGCGCGCATGCGCGCGCCACACGCCATACCCCACCGAGTGGTTAGAAAAAGGATATGAACACCAACACGAGGACGTTGAGAACCTGGAGACACATGGCCGCGATCATGAGCCAAAAGCCCGGACCGTATTTCAAGGCAAATTTGCTCCACTTCATGCCGCACATTTTGATGGTGAATGCGCCGGCCACGCAAGCCCAGCTGATCAGGATCGTCACGACCGAGACGGAGGTGAAGAACAACGGGAGGATGACCGGGCAGGAAACGCGGATCAGCATCATAATCCCGAAGAAGAGCGCCACCAAAGTCGTGAGAATGGAGATGATGGCGAAGGCGGCGCCACCGTTCATGTTGTTGACACGCTGGCCACAGCCGCCGAACGCCATCTTGCCCCTGCCCGTGTAGCCCACCTTGCTGCAGTCAGACTTGGAGCCCCAAAGGGTATAGCACATCTTTGAGGTCATGGAATCGATTTGGGAGATGGGGGTGGCGATGACCACAAACAGCAGCACTAGGAACTGGATGGCGCTGAAGAGGAGGGCGCCTACGAACGGGGGAAGGAGACCCATCCTTGCAGCTTCTTGCGGTGAGGTGGTGGTGGGGTGAGATGGCGGGGAGGATGCGGCAACTGTGGTGGCGGTGGGGGCGGCCAAGCGGCAGAGGAATGTGAAAACAGCAACCGCGGGCCCGGGGCGACGGTGATGGGAGGAGGGAAAGGAAAATACGAGAGGTTGAAACGATAACGCGCCGGCGGGGTGGGGGGCCGCCAAGCGGCGGGCAGGCATGTGCGCGTATGTGCGCCGGGGGGCGGGGCGCGAAAAACCGCGGGCGCCGACGGCCCCGGGGCCCACCAACAACCAACCGCCGCGCCGCACGCACACGCGCCTGGACGCGCGATCGGGGGAGGAGTGGGCGATACCCCGCTTTGAAAAAATTACGATTCCCTTCGTGCGCAGGCCCGGGGTCAGAGGGAGGGGGGGGGAAACGGGCCCAGGAAGACAATTATGCCCCTGGGGGCCCCATCGCGCTCTCCAACCAGTAGCAGGCGGCGTCGCCAGGCATGGAAAGATGATTTCCGCACTTATCGCTTACAGAGTTGCCGCTTATAGTTTTAGCGGCTCCTACGAAAATCGAAGGGGCCGCCGATTCCCCCATCCGTTGTGTCATGCTTGGCGGCTGGCGTGGCGGGGGTGGTCGTGTTTACCTCGGGGGCAGGGCGGCAAAAGCCTTCCAACCTCCCGAACACAAAGAAAAGAGAGACATCCCGGCCACAAGCACATACCCGAATGCTGCGGCGTGAAGCGGGCGCAAGGAGGTAGCCGTGATCACGCGGAGGGGGGGGGCGAAACGCATTGGCAACGGAATGAAAGGCGATTTTCCACCCAGCGCGCCCGCCCCCACGGCGCCGGGAGAGATGCGCCGCCCCGACCCCCCACCCCGCAGACACCAGGCCCCGGGATGCCAGGCACTGCGGTGCCCCCCCGTCATGACAGAGGCGGAGGTGTAGTGAAACAACGGAAACAAAAAGAATAGTGCCTGAACCAGAGATGGTCATCGCGCATGCATACGCAGAGGCACACAGACGGAGAGGCCTACGGCACGCAAAGGGGGGGGCAAGAGTAAGCCAGACGTAGAGAGGGGGGAGGGGGGAGGGACGTGGTGGGGGGCGCAAAAAAGAAGACGAAGGTACAGGGAAAGGAGGAAACCAGGAGAGAACACGAGAGAAGAAAAGCACACACACACAAAACAGACAAAAGGGCAAAATAGAGAACGAAGGGGTTCCTTAAGAGCACCGCTGCAGGGCACAAACGTTTGTTGTGTGTAGTCTTCCCTCTTGTAATGGGAGGCGGCCGTTTTGTTTTTCTTCCCGACTCGCTCTGCCCTTTTCTTCTTCGCTCCTCTTTCTGCACTTCATCGTTTATACAGTTCGACCCCCCTCTCACCCTCCCAAAAGAAACGTCGGACACCCCACATGACAGCAGCAACGTGCGTTGAGTGTTTGTGGTTTGGCAGGAGGGGGATGGGGGAGGACGGAGGGCGATGGCCAGTGAGAGACGAGCGCGCGCGCTGGGCATACGGACGATCTGCCCGATGCAAACCCTACTCTGTGTTGCGCGAATGTGTGCGTACGGGTGCGCGCGTGTATGTAGAAGCTGTGTCGATGGAGTGAAAAGGGAAGGGGGAAAAGGGAAAGAGAAAGAAGCTGTGCGAAGAGCTCGAGGAGGATGGGTGGGGGAATGGGGAAGGGAGGTGGTTAGTGGTGAATTATGGGTTTTAGAGGCAATGTAAGCTTAATTATCCCTGCGCATCTCTGTATAAACGCGCGCGCACACACACCTACACAGTCGGAGGGGAACGAAGAGGGTCAGAGAGAGAGAGAGAGACACGCTACACGATCCAAAAAGCGCAGCAGCAACAAAGAAGAGCGTATTGCATTCTACCGAGTTTCTCTCTCTCCCTGTGCGCGTGCGCCCGCACGAGGAGACTCTGTCCTATCACTGGTTTCGCCGCATGTCTTGTTCCGCCCCTTAGCCGAAGGAAATGATGCTGAGCACCACCACGTTGGCAATCTGAAGGCACCACGCTGTTACCATAAGCCCAAAGCCCGGGCCGTATTTCATGGCAAAATTGCTCCACCGATCGCCGCACATTTTGATGGTGAATGCGCCGGCCACGCAAGCCCAGCTGATCAGGATCGTCACGACCGAGACGGAGGTGAAGAACAACGGGAGGATGACCGGGCAGGAAACGCGGATCAGCATCATAATCCCGAAGAAGAGCGCCACCAAAGTCGTGAGAATGGAGATGATGGCGAAGGCGGCGCCACCGTTCATGTTGTTGACACGCTGGCCACAGCCGCCGAACGCCATCTTGCCCCTGCCCGTGTAGCCCACCTTGCTGCAGTCAGACTTGGAGCCCCAAAGGGTATAGCACATCTTTGAGGTCATGGAATCGATTTGGGAGATGGGGGTGGCGATGACCACAAACAGCAGCACTAGGAACTGGATGGCGCTGAAGAGGAGGGCGCCTACGAACGGGGGAAGGAGACCCATCCTTGCAGCTTCTTGCGGTGAGGTGGTGGTGGGGTGAGATGGCGGGGAGGATGCGGCAACTGTGGTGGCGGTGGGGGCGGCCAAGCGGCAGAGGAATGTGAAAACAGCAACCGCGGGCCCGGGGCGACGGTGATGGGAGGAGGGAAAGGAAAATACGAGAGGTTGAAACGATAACGCGCCGGCGGGGTGGGGGGCCGCCAAGCGGTGGGCAGGCATGTGCGCGTATGTGCGCCGGGGGGCGGGGCGCGAAAAACCGCGGGCGCCGACGGCCCCGGGGCCCACCAACAACCAACCGCCGCGCCGCACGCACACGCGCCCGGACGCGCGATCGGGGGAGGAGTGGGCGATACCCCGCTTTGAAAAAATTACGATTCCCTTCGTGCGCAGCCCCGGGGTCAGAGGGAGGGGGGGGGGAAACGGGCCCAGGAAGACAATTATGCTCCTGGGGGCCCCATCGCGCTCTCCAACCAGTAGCAGGCGGCGTCGCCAGGCATGGAAAGATGATTTCCGCACTTATCGCTTACAGAGTTGCCGCTTATAGTTTTAGCGGCTCCTACGAAAATCGAAGGGGCCGCCGATTCCCCCATCCGTTGTGTCATGCTTGGCGGCTGGCGTGGCGGGGGTGGTCGTGTTTACCTCGGGGGCAGGGCGGCAAAAGCCTTCCAACCTCCCGAACACAAAGAAAAGAGAGACATCCCGGCCACAAGCACATACCCGAATGCTGCGGCGTGAAGCGGGCGCAAGGAGGTAGCCGTGATCACGCGGAGGGGGGGGGGGGCGAAACGCATTGGCAACGGGATGAAAGGCGATTTTCCACCCAGCGCGCCCGCCCCCACGGCGCCGGCCACCGGCGTCGGGAGTGATGCGCCGCCCCGACCCCCCACCCCGCAGACACCAGGCCCCGGGATGCCAGGCACTGCGGTGCCCCCCCGTCATGACAGAGGCGGAGGTGTAGTGAAACAACGGAAACAAAAAGAATAGTGCCTGAACCAGAGATGGTCATCGCGCATGCATACGCAGAGGCACACAGACGGAGAGGCCTACGGCACGCAAAGGGGGGGGCAAGAGTAAGCCAGACGTAGAGAGGGGGGAGGGAGGAGGGACGTGGTGGGGGGCGCAAAGAAGAAGACGAAGGTACAGGGAAAGGAGGAAACCAGGAGAGAACACGAGAGAAGAAAAGCACACACACACAAAACAGACAAAAGGGCAAAATAGAGAACGAAGGGGTTCCTTAAGAGCACCGCTGCAGGGCACAAACGTTTGTTGTGTGTAGTCTTCCCTCTTGTAATGGGAGGCGGCCGTTTTGTTTTTCTTCCCGACTCGCTCTGCCCTTTTCTTCTTCGCTCCTCTTTCTGCACTTCATCGTTTATACAGTTCGACCCCCCTCTCACCCTCCCAAAAGAAACGTCGGACACCCCACATGACAGCAGCAACGTGCGTTGAGTGTTTGTGGTTTAGCAGGAGGGGGATGGGGGAGGACGGAGGGCGATGGCCAGTGAGAGACGAGCGCGCGCGCTGGGCATACGGACGATCTGCCCGATGCAAACCCTACTCTGTGTTGCGCGAATGTGTGCGTACGGGTGCGCGCGTGTATGTAGAAGCTGTGTCGATGGAGTGAAAAGGGAAGGGGGAAAAGGGAAAGGGAAAGAGAAAGAAGCTGTGCGAAGAGCTCGAGGAGGATGGGTGGGGGAATGGGGAAGGGAGGTGGTTAGTGGTGAATTATGGGTTTTAGAGGCAATGTAAGCTTAATTATCCCTGCGCATCTCTGTATAAACGCGCGCGCACACACACCTACACAGTCGGAGGGGAACGAAGAGGGTCAGAGAGAGAGAGACACGCTACACGATCCAAAAAGCGCAGCAGCAACAAAGAAGAGCGTATTGCATTCTACCGAGTTTCTCTCTCTCCCTGTGCGCGTGCGCCCGCACGAGGAGACTCTGTCCTATCACTGGTTTCGCCGCATGTCTTGTTCCGCCCCTTAGCCGAAGGAAATGATGCTGAGCACCACCACGTTGGCAATCTGAAGGCACCACGCTGTTACCATAAGCCCAAAGCCCGGGCCGTATTTCATGGCAAAATTGCTCCACCGATCGCCGCACATTTTGATGGTGAATGCGCCGGCCACGCAAGCCCAGCTGATCAGAATTGTGAAAACAGATAAGCCGGCGAAGAGGAGAGCAAAAGGCACCATGCATGGGATGCGTAGTAGCAACATGACGGCAAGCACGAGTGCCGCGAGTGTTGTGAAGAGGGAGATGATGGCGAAGACGGCGCACCCTTTCACTTCGCAAGGGCGTGAAAAGCGCACCCCTCCCCTTGCGTCTTCGTCGCTCACTTTCACGGTTGTGCCGGCACATCTGTAATTCCGCTTGCTTGCATGTGCGCGCCTTAGTGGCAGGGTGCATCTCTGTGCGTGGCCTGGCAGCCCAGCGGCCCCACCCCATTCCCGCCAATGGAGAGCCCCCCCCCCCCCCCCTGGCGCCTGTGGCGCGGGGGCTGGCGAGCTGTGACTCAGGCGCCGTTCTGTGATACCTGGGTTGGCGCATTGCTGTGGCGCGCGTGTGTCTGGCGCTGCGCCGTGCCGGGTGATGGGCCTGTGGCGGGGCTTTTGCGCTGTGAGGGTGTGTTGGCGACTTTGTGGTGTAAAAGGGAGCGGGGTTTTCCGGTTATCTTGCTCTCCGGGTGGTTTGTGAAAGTTGGTGTTCCTCGTTAGAAAATGGAGGGTTCATGGAATTTTTTCGTGTACGGTGGTTTCCCGAGGGGGTGTGGGGAAGCAGGGTCTTCTGATTGGTTCTTGCTGATTGTGCTATTTTGCTTTTGCCTTTCAACATGTGGGAAAAGGGGTGTTTAGATTTTTATTCTGCTGGTGAAATGTGTTAAAACGAGTTGCCGATGATGGCTTACGGTTTCCCGGCGGGGGATGGCCCGTCTGCCGGCTCAGGGTTTACTCCCTTTTGGGGATTTTTTTTTTTTTAAGAGCACATGTTAGCTGCTTCCGTCTTTCTGTATTGAAGATCACGAGATTCTTCAGTGAATAGTGTGGGTGCTCCTTAGCCTTGCTGATGCCAGTACCTCCGAGGCGGTGATTGATAGTCGCCATACTGGACGTAAGGTGCTTTAAGCTGCTGAGAAACAATGGCGAATGAGAAAATAACTGCCATTATTACCATCATTTAAGCGTCAGTTCGCCACACTTAAAGAATGTGTCTATTCGGTGAATGAAGATTCCTTTTCGTAGTGCTTAGCACATCACTGATATGTGAAATCTGAGCAGCATCTCCGCCCAGCCTTCTTTGGAGCGGCCAATATGCTTCTGTGCATAGTCTTTTCTCACCCAACTTTGCTTTTTTCCACTCTAATCCAGTTGTATTGATTTAGTTGCAGCGAAAAAGGCGATGCCTCCGCGCAAAGTAGACGCGCAAGTTAGTGCGGTAGAAAAGATTAGTGAACGACAGTCCGTCCTCGACATTGTGTTGGCAAAGATTGATGCGAACCAGTACGACACTGCCTACCCTTTCCAGCTTAGGGTTCTTCTCTGTGGGAAGAAGAAACGCTCCTCGTTTGATGACGCATGGGAAAGGCTGGCCGCGGAGGTAAAGGTTCAGTGCGACAAAGCGAACCCTTTCTTGGAGAACTCTCAGAGCAGCCAGCTGGGGTCGTTGATCGTGGACTACGGTGAGTATTTCATGCAAGTCGTGGAAGGTTCAGAAAGATACGTTTTCCGTTTTGCAGAGGAGATGAAGTCAGTGGCACATGTCGAGACAAGTAGTGTGCGCATTCTGTTTCTTGACGACGATGTCCCCAACACTATTTGCTCCGGAATCACCCTGATAGACAAAGTGCCACCCTCATCCTTGACAGTCAACTTGGCTGATAAGACCATTGACGAAGTCGCGCAAGGGGTTACCCACGACTTGTCATCTGTTCTAGAGCTTGCTTCTCAGGCTAGCAGTCAGATAGGAAGGAGGAAGAGTGTATTTACTGAGAATGCCAAGGTGAACTGCCCAAAGCTATTCCCCAAAGTGGAAATGCTTGAGGCGTATATTAAAAGCGATAGCTTTTTCACGCTTGACGAGTTTGTGGACACATTTTGCAAACCAGCACATCTGGTTCGCGATGAGGAAATCAATCACCCTGTAACAGACCCACTGAAGTACTGATGTAAAATAGCGCGCACTTGTGCTGTCGTGCTCATGATGTAAGGAGACAAACTGAAGGTGAAACATGTTCGAGCTCCCCATTGTCTCGTAGAGAATGCCATTGTGATGGTAGAATGCACCAGTGTAGTTTCCACAAACAGTCAAGCACACCGTCACATACGTTAGTCACGGGAGCAGATGCACATTTTACTTGATAGACAAAGAGTGTTAATGCCACAGATAAGACCCATACTTGATGCTGTAGTATATCATGACCGCATTGAAGTCTCCTCAGCCTATATCGAAATCGCTCGTTTTTCCCATTTTCGTGAACACTCACCCATACTCTGCTTTCTCAGAATTGGAGAAAAGACAACTTGGCGTGTGTCCTGCACCTCAGCTAACAATGCCACCGAGAAAGGCTGCAGCGAAGGTGAAGCCACATATCTCTGATAGTACTGATGTCGATCTCCAGAACTGTTTGTTGCGCATCGACAAGGGCACCGATGTTTATGGGATGCTAGTGATTGAGCTGGAGAGTGGGCGCTCCCCCAAGGCATGCGAGCTGATTGCTCAAAATATTCCTGGGTCAAACACAACCGACAAGAGTCGCGGAAAGCAGGGTGTTTACAGAAACTGTCGTTTTTTGCGTCTGACTAAAGAAGGAATTCAGACTGGCGAAGTTATCCCAGCTGCAAAATCTGTTCCTGCAGCCGAGCTGGAGGGCGAGCTAGGTCGTGTGCCACACTGCTACGGCGCAGTATCGCTGTGTCGCAGTTCTGCCTCTTTTGATGGGTCACAGTTTTTCATCTGTCTCACCAGAGATTCCGCGGAGCTCGATCACTTAAACAAGAAATACGTCTGCTTCGGACGCGTTGTCGAGGGACAGGATATCTTGGCAGCTTTGCAGAGTGATTTAGCCGAGTATTCTGGAGACATGGGCCTGCTCAGCGAGGACTGTCCCTACATGATGATGGAGCTTACCTACGCATTGATGTAAACTAATTTCATGGCTTGAACTTCGTCCAGAAAAATGCAATCAAACGATGAAAAAAAAAGAAAAAAAACTGGTGCTTCTCTCTCAAAGAGAGCGATATTGCTCGTTTTTGTACGCTACATTAGATTTGGGTGGGCTTCGAAATGTGGTGCTTTTACGTGCGCTGGCCCTTACTATCCATCGATGCAATGTGGCTTCCTTCTGTGATACAGATTACATTATTCTATCCCCTTCACTGATGTCGGTGTCTTGTTCCCAGCCTGATACCTGAGTACTTACGGTGTATCGGAAAGCGCTTTCTTAATGGATTCTAAAACGAGATCGACATATGTGAGCGAGGCAGCATCTTCTGTGCTCACATTGGAAGCTATTACTCACTTATGCTCAAGGAGCGTGAAGGAGTCTACCAGTTCCGATGAGCGAATCGTGGCTGGGTACGAGAAAGATTATCTCCTCGAACGTCAGGGGGTTATCATTGGACTACGTCTGATTGAGCGGCTTCTATACCGAGAACCAGTCTTTGGTGGAACTTCTACCGACATTGTCCGCTATGTTGGGTTCACCATGTGGAAGGCCATCTTTGGCAAAAGGGTTGACTCCATCAAGGCGATTGATAGTGTGTATTACTTGTCGGACAGCGACTTTCGCTGGCTCCAGGGATTTCCTCGGCTCAAAGAGTCGGACCGCGTTCAGACGCTGGCAAATTCAGAAGGCGAGGGTTCAAAGGATGGCTATACTGAAGAGCCAGTGGGCCCTGTGTCGCACAGAGATGTTCTCCTATACACAGTTGGTATCATCAAAGGTGCCACGCATTCTCTACTGGGGGAAAGCAGCCTCACCGTGACAGGAACACATACGAAAGAGGGCGAAACCATTTTCACTCTTGATTTTAAGTAGGGAGTGAGTCGCGAATTTCTTTTAGTGATTTGTACTGTGATGCGCTAGAAATCTGAGCGGAAAAAGCAAATCTGTTGTAGCTACATCGAGGGGGCTCCTCTGAGGGTGGCTGGAATAAGAGGATCTGTTGCGCACAGCCGTTGCCGCGTGAGCAGTCATTATCCCCACTTTAATCAACTTCTTTCACCTCTTCTCGTTCTACACCTCTTTTTTCACCTTTCTCCTTAGCAGAACTTCATCACTTTAGTTCGCACTAATTTTACCTAGTCTCTCAGTGCAATTCACCATGTTCTACGGGGTGAGGATGTGCCGTGCTGCTGTGGCAAACACCGCCCCAGGGATACTGCACAGAGCGGCTTCATTGCAGTCAGAAACGCCATGCGCTAGGCTTGCCGACAAGATTGTGCGCGGTCCGCTGAAGTCGGTCTATTACACACACCCCAGCTACGTGATGTCCCGCGATAAGATGCTTCATACAATCTGGGTGGACTTAGGGATCTTTCACACATGCGCCTATGTGTTGTTCCCTTTTTTCTTTATCGCCAATTTTTTTAAGGCGTGAGCAGGTTGCAAGGCCGGTAACCATGACTCTCTGTTGGGTGGCGAGACGAGTATGTTACATGAGTTGTCCCCCAAAGTAGCTTTTCTTTTATCAGTGCTGTCTTCTGAATTTACTACTGTTTTTTTTTTTTTCGAGCGCTGTAGTGCACCTGTAGCTTCCCTGTAGTAAACGAAACTAGAAATATCTTTTGAAAGAGCTCCGTCATACTGCTTGCGTTGTATGATTGTTCACTCAGCGTACTATTCCGTTACAATGAGCACTCGGGCAGGCAAGGCGTAGCCGCTACTCCACACCGCTCAAGTATTTCTTCGAGATGTTACGTGTCGCCTCACAAAACTTCCAGCCATCTCCTATGTATTGGCTCTCTATTCTTCCGCATTTCGTTCTTCAGCAAAAATGGCCACGAAAATACACTCTTCACTCTCAAAGCCTGTCCACGTTTAATGCGAAACCGCGCTGCCTGCTACTTCCATGCAACAGGAGTTGCTCTGCGGACGCGCCGCGAAGGCGCCCTGTTTCTACTACCGTCAGTGTTAGACTCCAAGACTTTTGCCAAGCTGGTGAACCGTCAGGGAGCAAAACTAGAGCTTCAGCTTTACGAGGAAATAACGAGCGCCTCACCGCACCTGAATTCCCGTGCCTTTCTCGAGCAGGCGAAGGAGCAGGCACGCGACTTGTGCTTGCCGCTCACCACACTGAAAAGGGAGGAGGTCGAGGCCACTATTGCGCAGAGGTACAAACTCACAGATGATCGACTTGCCACATGCTTAGTTCCCTACCAGCTCGGGGCCAACATCCTCCTCTCACGTCTACCTCCCAAGGTTAGGGATGAATCTCTTCGGGAGCTAAAGTCTGAAGAAGCAGCGCGGCAGAGTGGGTCTCCTGTTGCACCAAGCAAGTGGATTCAGTGGTATGAGGCTGACGTTTACGCTTCAACAGGAAGGAGGTACTTGGAGCGCGTCAGCACCCGTCGACAGCGTCGCATTCCTGTTTTCGCTGTCATGGGACACGTGAATCACGGTAAGACTGCCCTACTCGATGCCTTGCAGGGGTCGCACATCGGCGCTGAAGAGCCGCATCACATCACGCAGTCCGTTCGGGCCTTCACGATACCAAGGCCAGGCGCCGACAAAGATCTTTTCACCTTCATTGACACTCCGGGGCACCGCATTTTTGTCGAAACACGGTTTCACGTGCACCTGATCGCTGACGTCATCGTGTTGGTCATTTCCGTTGCCGAAGGAATCGAAAGTCAAACTCACGAGACAATCAAGGTAGCCCTCAACGTTGACAAGCCAGTGATCGTAGTCTTGAACAAGCTTGATCTCTTGTCCGACGCGTTCTCTGCCGAGAAGGCAGTGCGGTGCATCCTGGCGGAGTTGTACTCTATCGGGCTCGACGTTCACCTGCTGCAGAGGGAGAAAGATGTTGAGGCCTTGGCGACCGAGGTGTCGACTACTTGTTGCAGTAGCTGCGACAGCATTCTCACAAATCTGCGTCCACAAGCTGAGTACTTTGCACCGATGAAGACGGTCGATCCGGCGTATAAGGGAAGCAAGCGATACCCACAGGTACAGCTGCTACGCAAATCCTACGGAGTGTGTGTTTCAGTGGCAACCGGAGCTCATATTTCCCTCCTGTGGCGCCTTCTGCAATTCTGTCGAGATTGCGCGCCTCCAACGTGTCGAAGCAACTCCATTGGCCACACGGAGCACAATGCCACCGTTCAAGCAGTCGTGTTAGAGTCGTCCAAACACTTGTTCGACGAAGAGGGCTTTCGACTGAACCGCAAGCGCCAGCAGATCCAGCGGTACATCGATCTGAAGCAGCAAAAATTCACAAGCGAGTTTGAGAAGCGAAGTCCTCGGTCGATCCTCAATTCCACATTTAACAGCGTCAAAACGCAGTCTACACGCCAGAATCGGACCAGCACGTCGTCCCTGGTGATCACTGCCATCGTCCAGGAGGGCGTCCTCACAGAGGGAATGCACTTTATTGCCGATCAGGCGGAGGGTCAGGTACACGCATTGGTCGATTACTGGGGCAACCGTGTGGAGAAGGCGTACCCCGGTATGGCCGTCACGCTTATCGACAGGAGCAGCATGAGCGGGTGCCCCGGTGCTGGAATCCATGTACTGTCTATGACAGACCTCGCTTCGCGCGTGCGGGTACAGGCGTACCGCCAACGACTGCAGTGGTACGTTGAGGTTTTCACGACAAAGTTGCACTACCTCCGCCCACGGGGGATGGACGTGTCTTTCGCTCATCTGGGCGACTACGGCCAACTCGGCATCGCCGACTCGCTTGAATGCCAACTTCTGTACGGACCGCCGCAAAAGCCCTCCGAGGAGCAGAGGCGACCGGAGGCACTGCCGCCAGGGACATCGGCGAGCTCTGAGTCCATTGGTGCGTACCTTGCTGAGAGAAACCGAGAGTCTGAATCGAGCGGACTCCAAGTTTCCTTGGTGGGGTCTGTTGCGCTCCCAGACGGTGTGACGAAGCGCTTGACGCAGGTAATCATGAGCAAAGATAATGAAGAGGTACTCCAGGCCACGTGGCAGAGTGTGCAGCTGCGGCGACAGCTCACGTCCCAGAAGGAGTACGAGGAGTATGTTGCACAGTGTGTGCAGGTAGGTGTCTTAATCAAGGTTGATTCGTGGCACACCGCCCGCATGCTACACCGTGAGATCTCCCGGCTGGGCACACGCAAGGTTTATTTTCAAGTCGTCGGTGCGCGTTTCGGTCCTCTGCAGGTGAACGACCTTCTTTACTTCATGCAGGCTGTGAAGATCATCGTGTGCTTCCGCACGCCTCTTTCCGCGTCTAGCGACCTGGACAGTTACATCGAGAATGCCAACTTGTGGGTACTCCAGACGGATCACTTTTCTGACGTGGTTCTCTTCATGAAGTGGTGCGCCGTGGCGGCGCATAAGGAGAAGGTGCTTGACGGAAATGACGGCGACATCGACCACAGTGACGCGTCGGACCCTCGTCCTCAAATCGTTGTGGAGTCGAAGAAGCCGGAGACGGGCAGTGGAGCGCCGAAGGAATCCAAGTCACAGAGGCGGCGGCTTCTCCTGTACGATGTCGACAACGACGATGATGAGTTTTGGCGCACATAGACTCGATTCCACTGGTCGTCTCTGCAAGTGCTATGCGTGCAGCTTGCAGTGCTGACAGGGAATGGGTCGTCCTTTTTTTAGTGCGATGAGACCGACATGTGAGCGCTGATCACCTGCCGTGGACTCTCACAGAATCTAGCGGACATGGATCCGAAGTCGAACACCCGACACCACCACCACCACTAAAAGAAGCAACTCGGCTTAGTCATCTATGTCATACTTGTGTCCTCTTCTTTTTTTTTTCCCTTCGCCACAGGTCTACCGGCAATGGCTGCTCAGCCGTGTCGGCTCCTAGGGGAGAGGGACGAAGGACGACTGCATTCGCCCGCCCCAGCTTCATCCACCATGTATGGCTTTGATGTCGCTCTCGACCACCAGTGCCATTGTTCATCTGCCGCTCTCCCTTCTTTATGCTATACCTCTGCTCCCCTTCACTTTGTTTCGGTTTTTGCGAAGCTGCCGACTGGGAGCCTTCATCGCTTCTTATGTAGGCTGTTCATCGCATATCATGGACGGCAAGCGCTACCACCTACGTGCAGGACCGGAGCCTGTGGATGCGCACGCCATCCCTAGTAGCCTATCACGAGCCCGTGAGCTTGCGGCGACTCGGGGGCAACCAATACTCGCACTCAAGGCGTACAGCGTGTGGATGCGAAGTGGGAGCATAGGCGCATCAGCGCGGGCGGGGGCACTCCTCGACTTTACGCTCTACTGCAACGTGTTTGCATTGCAGGTGTGGGAAACGAATGATGCCGGGCTTGTTTCGCCACTTGCTCTTGCTCGTGACTACTTCCAGCTTGCTATGAACGAGTTCAGCGTGCTCTACAACGTTGCATTTCCAGACCTCGACGCACCGGACACCGACGCCGACTTGGCCTCAATGTCTGTATCGGATGCGAACACGGATTCAGTCCCCGACGGGCTACGGGCAGCACTCTTGCTCACTGTAGGTAATCGCGCATGCGTGGAGCTGCGTGCTGGTGGGGAAGGCGTTAAGAAAGCAGAGCGACTTTTCCTCTTTAGCAGAGGGCTGGAGGAGCAGACGAGCGACGCGCCGAGTCGCCAACGGACGTGGGGGATTGTCCGAGAACTCAATGCAGGTGTCGCTGCAGTGACGCGCTGCGACTTTCTTCAAGGGGAAGAGGCTGCCCGGAAAGCCCTCGCACTCATGGAAACTCCCGTGGAAGGTGAATCCGCTGATACAGTCTCCCATGCATCGGTTGATGAGACCGGGTGCGTCGAGCACACATCCCTGCTCCTAGCTCTGGCCTACTACACACTAGGCGTTTCCACAGAGACCACTTCGTGCGAGTCGTCTCTCTTAGACTATGATCAAGCAATCGCACTAGTCTCCGAGGACGATACGGGCTCATCTGTCGCGGCCTTGATGAGTCAAACCAGAAGCCGACTCGCAGTGTATATAGAGGAGCAGCGAGCCAAGGCGCGGCTCTCGGCGGAAGAAGCGGCACGCGCAGCGAACACTGAGAAGAAAGGCCGCGGCATCTCGCGACCCAAAGCTGGGAAGGCGATGTCTTCTCGCCGGATACCGCAGAAGGCTGGAAATACTCGCTTCTCGCAGTCGGAAGCGGGACTACTCCCCATTGCGACTCCGTCAATCCCAGATGTTCTCCGTAGCTATCTTGAGAAGGAGGGGCTAACTACAGCATTGGTACGCGTTGGCTCCCTAAAAGGCCTCTATGAGGTGTTGGCCAGATCTCTTCCCGGATACAAGGGTCACAAGGCGCTTCCGCAGTCCCTCTTCGCCGGAACCCGCTTTGAAGCTGGTGCCCACGAGTCGCTCTTCGCCGTCCTCTTCTGCACCGCCACGCCTTTGCAGTGGACGTTACGGCTGCTTGAAGCAGCGGAGCACCCTGCCTCTTTCCATCACTCCGTATGGACACCGCGCCCGGTGCTAGCCTCGCTGGTCATGGCGATGGCCGCGCAACGCCCACCTGCGCCGCGAAGCTCGGCAGCCCTCCAAGTACGTAAAGAAATTGCCGAAGGCAGCGGAAAGCTGCGCCAGCAAGTCATCCAACTATTTGCCCCGCCGGCTGCTGCTGCGACTGTGAAGCAAAAGGCCCATGAGTCGGTAGACAGTGTTGTGGAGCTGCTTGAACAGCGCTTGGGTCTCCTCCTCAAAACGGAGCGCGTCTTCGAGGAGCACTGGATCGCGACGGAGCGCATTGGATCTGCGTTGCGCGCCTTTGCCGTTCTGCAAGACATCCTGCGTCTAAAGCAGAAACTGCTCACGCAGAAGCGCCTGCAGGAGGGGCGGCAGGAGCGGAGTGTGCGTATCATCGTGCACTTTTTTCGACATATCGTCAAGCGGCAATCCCTCCACGAGGAGCAAATGCTCATGAATCGACGTCGCTTTGAGGAGAGGGTGGAGGCCGCGGTCACCTTGCAGAAGTACATACGACGCTGGTGTGCCTACCAGGAATTGGTGCGACGCCATGCACGGCGCCAGGAGTACGTCGAGAAGATTGTCTTGCTGCAGAGTCTTGCACGACGGAGAGCTGCAGCGCGTGTTCACGCGGATTTGCGCGAGCTGAGGCGCAAAGAGGAGCTCATCGAAGCGCAGGTCATGCTCTTCGCGTGCGCAGCACTTCAAATCCAGCGAATGTATCGTGGGCACTGTGCTCGGCTGCGCTGCTACCATCTTCGCGGACAGGTGCATGCTGCCACGCTGCATCACATGCGCGACTCGCACAACTACTACGCCACCGTCATTCAGAAGCGCGTGCGTGGGATGCTAGTGCGACTTCAGTACGGACGAGCCGTGTATGCGAGCCGCTGCTACGGCCGAAACATGTACAAGACGCAGCTTTGGGTGCGCAGCTGCCTGGTGATTCAACGCGTCTATCGCGCATACCGCTTGCGCCGCAGGCCCGTAGCCCATCCTGCTGCTCCGCAGATTTACTCTGGCCCACAGGCGAGCGGGCCCAGTGCTGCATCGTTGAGACGCCTTGTGTGTGCGCACACTGATGGTGTAGTCACAGCAGATAAAGAGCAGGCAGCTGCAGCGCAGAGCATCCAGCAGTTGTATCGCTCTTGTGTCGCGAAGCGCCGACTGGAGGCTCTCAAGTACGCTCGAATGAAGGAGCTGGAGGCGAGGGAGGCACAGCCGCCATGGGGCGCGCGACCAACCTTCTTGCTGAAAGACTGCGTCTTTTGAAGCAGCACCACTCGCATAAGACTGGCATTTTTCGCACCCCCCTCCTCCACACTTTTCATATATACCTACGTACATTCACACATCCGCCCCGACGTGTCCCCTTCGGACGTGCGCGTATGTGCGTGGTTGCGCCTGATCATGTACCATATTCGAGATATCGTTTTTGCTCTTTTTCTCCCCCTTCACTGGAGCCTTGACCCCCTCCCCCTCCCCTCTTACTACCACTACTACTACTACTACATGTTTTTATTTCCTTTGTTAGTTTCTTCTTTCTTCGTTTTCCATTTAGTATGTGAGTCCTTCTACCTCTGTCCACGTCGTCGACGTGAACGGAAGCCGCTGCGACGAAGAAAGAAAATACTGACAAGTGCGTATGGAACGGGGAAGGGAGTGGCAGGCTATTAGCGGTTGTACTCATTCTGAGACCCCCGTCTTCCCCCATATCTTTCGCTACCTCAGGTGCTCCTTCTGTCGCGCTTTCTCACTTCCCTGACCTGGCGGCTACCGCAGACCATTTACTGCTGCTTTTTATGTTCTGTTCGTCCACTCTGTTTCCTATTCCCGCACCACCCTTGTTTACCACCCATTGTCGCTCGTTCCTGATGACGGGGGACGCCTCCGTACGTGGCATCTCAGGGCTCCGCACCCCCACTCTGCGTAAGGGGGGGGGTGGGCCAAGCAGCGCCCCCCCCCCTCCCCTGCTGCTGACAGGGCCTGGTCCCTGCATGGCGTGGCGTCGCGGCGGCCTGCGGCAGCGTGTGTGTTTGTGCCGTCCGCATGCTGGTCTGGGTGTCGGCGCGGCTCGCGCGTATCCCACCCGACCCTGGCGGCTGGCGCCATGGGGGTGGGCGTGGTGTGACGCAGGCGCCGTGCTGGGATGGCTGGGTCGGCGCATTGCTGCGGCGCGCGTGTCTGGCGCTGCGTCGTGCCGGGTGATGGGCCTGTGGCGGGGCGGGGTCGTGGAGTGCTTGAGGGATGCTCTGTGGGGAAGGAGGTATAAAGAACACACTCACCTTCGCTCTTTTATTCTCGTTCTTGTCCTCCGACGCATGTGTTACACATCTGAACCCCCCTCTGAAGCAGAAAATCAAAGTCGTACTGGAGGCATCACAGAAGAGAAGCTCATTCTGTGCTCTTTGAAGTGCACCAATGTGATTTAACTCTGATGAAACATCCTTACCTGTCTACTAGTTAAAGTAGGATACACACACACTCACATACAAACGCGTCATATGCATTTTGCGTAGTTCTTACCTGCACATCTTTTGCCCTCTTCGCCCCCGTTTACCTCCTGTATCTCTTCACTTTCCTTGGTAGAGGTAGTGAAAAATACTAGCATCAGAGAGAAAGTTTCAAGTTGTCCTCTCCTCGTTTCTGTGAGCACAAGCGCAGGGATATATTCGTATACTACAGGCATAACCAAGGTGCGCTTCTCTCTCCCCCCGTTTCGCCTCACCTTTTGGCACGAAAAAAAAAACTGCGGGAGCACAGACACCAAGTAACCCCCCCCTCTCCCCCTCCCACACACACACACACACACACAAAACCACATTGCTTGTGTATGTGTGCATTCCTTCGTATCGACGATTTGTTCTTTTATTTTTCTGCATTCTCTTCTTGTCTTTTCCGTTTTGTTTCCTTATTTTCTCTCTTGGTAGCACACGGGTGTTTACTTGGGAGGGAGGGAGGGAGGGTTTTCACCAGCGACTCCTCTGTTGCTTTGTTGCGGTTTCTAATTGGCGTATCGCGTGTTCTTCGCTCATCCTTTTCGCTTCTGTGGTACTTTTGTGCCCCTCTTTTGTGCAAATCACATCCGTGTTAGGGTAGCCACTGCGCTACTTCTGCGCTTCCTCACCTTTTCTCTTCGAGCACGATGGGGTTGTCGAGCTCGACATTGGAGATGGCAAAGCTTGCCCGAGTGCTTCTCTCCGCAGATGCTGCCTCACCCGAGTCCCTGACACAGATTCTTACCACGACCATGACAGAGGAGGAAACGGCCCAGGTCTTTCCAGTGGAGCAAGTTCGCCAGCTGAGGCACCTCTACACGCGCAACTTCGCAGCCTTGCTCTACCGTTGCATTGGTGCCATTTCGGCGGTGGCCGTGAAGCGGGACGAGGTCAACACGAGCACCAGCTCCCCCAGCGCACTTCTCACGACGGAGGTGATGACGCAGTACCACTCCGCGCTGCGCATTCTGCGCTGCGTCCTTCCAATAGCACTCGAAAGCGGGACGACACCGCTCAACGAGGCGGTGGATGTGCGTCCAAACGGCCATAATCCGGCGGCGCCGCCAGACGTGACCCGCTCACGGACGGCGGCCACAGCGCACTTCCAGCAGCTCTTCTTTGTTGAAGGGAAGACATGCGATGATGCAAATCCGGAGGAGACGTTTCCACTGCTGCCCCAACAGGACGTGCATCTCTCCCCAATGCAGCCGTACGCCAAGCCACTTCCTCTGGGGTCATTTATGATGTGGTCATTGGTTGAGTGCTGCTTTGTGCGTGGTCTGACCTTGCCGGAGCTTCCTGTGCTACCCACGGAGGCCAGGATCAGCATCACGCATGCAGAGGTAGACACAGGACTAATGTGGTGCCCAGGGCTTGCCTCCGAAGATCCTATTCAGGCCTTTACCATGAAGACGAGCATGCCGAATTTTACCTGGGCGATGCCACGACTGCCTCGACTTCGGAAAGCGCTCCTCGAAGTCCTGTTTGTGGCACTGTCCTCGCCGGTTTACCACGAAGCTGGTTTCCGAGACACTATCTTCCTAGATCCGCTTCTGTCCACCTTGACGGTGCCGTTGATGCCCACTCTCTCCATCTCAATGCTCAACGCTATTCTTCAGTTTGTCCCGTATGGATATCTACCCTACACAAGCCATCTGGGCGTCGAGGAAAAGGAACTGGTTGTGGCGAGCGCTCGACTGCTCAACACTACCTTGTGCTACATCGGTGTCCCACTGGATTCTGTACCTCTGTCTGAGAGGCAGCACTCCGCTGCAGACGACGCCGTTCCATCACTGGATCAGCAGGTTTCCAAGGCGAGTGATGCACACGCCAGCGAGCAGGTGAACTCTACGGCGGCAGACGGATCCGAGATGGGCACTGTTGACCACCCGGATGGAGGTCATCCCAGCTGTACTTCAGAGGCGTCGTCACCACCTACCTCGGGCCACGACGGTGCTCGCTGTGACGCCTTTGTATTGAACACATCACACTCGCGGTCTGGCGGCAGCGGGCCTTCCACGCCGCCGGTGTCGCATGTCGGACCTCCGCGCTTCGTGCACAGTGTGCGCAAGGCGCTTCGGGATATCACTCTGACCGAGGCAAAGGCACTCGTGCAGCGCATGCAAGTCATCCTCGGTGTGAATGTGTACTCCCGTCAGACGTACCTGCCTATCTCGCAAGACTGGTTTACCTCCTTGGATGACTTCATGATGCTGCTTTGGAAGATACTCGACTTATCACCGGCGTGTCTGGCGCAGTTTGGCACAAGCGCCTACGCCTTAGACTACGTCATTCCTATACTCGATTACGCCCTCGCTGTGCGTCGCAGCCCCCATTACACGTACCAGTTCCAGCTGATGCTTTTCGTGCTGACTCGCCTCTCAGAAGTGCGGGGATTCGTGTTGCAGTGTAACCAAGTGTGTAGGGCAACCCTGCCCTTTCGCTTTCCGAAGATGTCTCCGACGCGCACGTACAATGGGCTCATCGTGCTTGCCCTGTGTCTCGTAATGGAGATGAAAGATCTGCAGGCGCTCGTTCCGCTCTTCCCTTCGTGCACTGTGGTCCTGATGAACATGGCACCGTTCATTACCTCTCTCGGGCGAGAGCCCTCCATAAAACTGGTTTCCGTCTTTGCCCAAGTAACCTACCGCTGTTTGCGCAGCACCTTACCAAATTCGTCTGGCAGCAGCCCAACAGGGGATGCTGCAGGCAGAGTACCTCTTTCTGCGGGGATGTCGAACAACCTTGTGCACCAATGCCAAATGGTGAATCTCTGCGAGGCCATTGCAAGTCTGCTGCAGTACCAAGCGAACGGCTCCCTGTACCTGATTGCTTCCCTTGTGGATCACCGCGCAGTGGTTCGAGAGGCGAAGGACGCCTACGTGGTACAGCGCACCAAGGAACTCACAATGAAGGTGCCTTTTCCGTTCCTCATCAACACTCTCGACGCCGCTGTGGCGGTGGCCCTTCCAGTGCTGGAGAGCACTGTTGCACTGAGGAATGTCACCAAGTACTACGTAGACACAGCACCTGAGTCAACTGTGAACAACGCAACTGCTGCGGTGGGGGTTACGAGGACGTTTACACATCAGATGGGGATGGGCGAGCCGGGTGCTGGTCTGGCTGCCAGCGACGAGGCTGTCGATCGACTGCGGTCGGTGACGTTGGTGGGCGTGCTCCCCACCCCCCACAGCATCGTTGTTCGAAAATTTCAGTCCACTGAGAGCGTCGAGCAGTGGACAGCGACGACATTCTGGACAAGTGCGTTCATGCACTCCTATCCTGGGCTGCTGGGAGATCGGGACTCGGTTAAGCTGGTGCAATTTCTGTGAAGGAGTCTATTTGCGAATAGCACGCAATGAAGAAACAAGAAAAACAAGACTAAAAAAAGGTACGTGCCATGCGTGGGTAAAATGGGTGGCCTTCTCCGTACGTACCCTTCACACACGTGTGTGTGTGTGTGTGTGTGTGTGTGTGTGTGAAAGTGACACTGATGATTCCAGGAGTAAGTTCTGCTGCCGCTGCGGCACTAGCGCTCTCCCTCTGTGCCTGTCTGCATGTGTGTCCCTCTTCCTATCTCTATCGTTTGGCTGATCATTTATTCCTCTCCGTCTTGTTCCCTCATTAGGGATTTTTTCTCCTGCTTTGTGTCAGGATTTAGTGTCTCTCTTGCTTCTTTTTCCTCTTGTTTTGAGCGCTGCTTCTCTGTAGGCTTGTGTGTGTATGGGCGTCTTCTTTCGATTGCTCTCAGGGTGAACATCAAGACGAAGAGAGCGTGAGATTGCGAGTTAGTAGCCTACAAACACACAAACACACACACACTGCAAATTCAGCTACTCCCACCTAGACCCAAGCCCTCCTCTTTCCTCTCCCCTCTCTCCTGTGACTCATCTATTCTCTTCTGCATTGCTACTATCCACGGTAATGGAGCGTGTTAGCGCAATCCTTCGTCTTTCGTCCCCCTTCTTCGTTTTCCTCTTCCCTTTTTTTTTATCCACCATACTTTTCCTAGTCAGCCGTGCTCACCAGCTTTACAATGAACAAGAATACCTGCACTGCCGTACATGTGCCAGCACACATTGAGTGTCAAGTGTGCTACGACACCTGGACAAACCCTGTGCAGCTGCTGAAGTGCGGACACATCTTCTGCCGAAACTGCGCACCACCTGCGACAACGCGGTGTGCCATCTGTCACTCCACGGTTGCGGGTTTCGCGATGCCGAGCGAGGGGATCATAGAGGCGTCCATGAATGTGCCCGTGCTGTGCACGAGTTGCGGGTGGCGGGGTACCCGCAAGGCGTCCTTGTCGCACCAGTGCAACCCTGGTCAAACGCACAGTTTATACGTCACACAGCCGCCGATGACCGATCGCGAGTGGGTCGAATTTGCCCTGCAAGGGCGCAACCACGTTGTGGTGGATGTTGCCACCGGCTCTGTGCATCAAGACGCGCTGCCTCCTTCTGTAGGCATCTCCACGGACACGGTACAGGGAATTCCTCTTTGAGAGAGTACGTGTCCAGAGGTTCTCGCAGTGCATTGTGTAGACGTGTGTCACAACGTTGGTTACAGGGTAGCCACCCCCTTCCCCCAAATTCTCTCCTTCATTTCACTATGCAGTCAACATGCATCACGCGTTTCGTGTCAATTGTGGCTTCTTTGCACACTCGAAGGAGAGAGGGGGAGGGCAATACACATGCCGACAGGGAAAGTTGCAGCGGCCTACGCACTATGCGAGGCGGAGAGAGCCGCAGTTCCATTTTTTTTTTTCAGTCTTCTTTGTCCTGTGATGACGGGGGACGCCTCCGTACGTGGCATCTCAGGGCTCCGCACCCCCACTCTGCGTAAGGGGGGGGGTTGGGCCAAGCAGCGCCCCCCCCCCCCCCCTGCTGCTGACAGGGCCTGGTCCCTGCATGGCGTGGCGTCGCGGCGGCCTGCGGCAGCGTGTGTGTTTGTGCCGTCCGCATGCTGGTCTGGGTGTCGGCGCGGCTCGCGCGTATCCCACCCGACCCTGGCGGCTGGCGCCATGGGGGTGGGCGTGGTGTGACGCAGGCGCCGTGCTGGGATGGCTGGGTCGGCGCATTGCTGCGGCGCGCGTGTCTGCATGTACGCATGGCTCCTTCCCCCCTTGCGTGCTCCATTTGCCCTACTGCTCTCTTTTTTTGTGTATTTTCTCTTTATTCCTCCCAAGTACAGCATTCGACAATCATCTCGAAGAAACATGGAACACAGATGTGCAAGGTGCGTGTGTGGCGACTCTGTTCGTGATGAGGGTTAGACGATGGTCATTCTCGCACTCCCCCGGGGTGTATTTGTGTGGGGAAATGGAAGAGGAAGGCGGACACATCACTTGCGTTGTACCTCCTCAACAAGCTGACTGGGTTGCGCTCCAGGGGTACGGACAGAGGGGAGAAGGAGAAAAAGAGGACTATATCTCTGACAGGAGAGGGAGCACGCACGCGAGAGTTTCTCTCTGTGTACTTTCCGCCTCCCCTTTCTCAGTTTCTCTTTCTATCGTTTTTTCCCCAATTCCCCTTCCCTATCAGCGAGGATTCATAGCATCAACCGAGGCCTTCACCCTCCCCCCAAATGAGTGTGTTTGTGCGTCCTACACTGGTGTCCTGCTGAGAGAGAGAAGACCCAGGCACGGGCTGAGAGCTGCGTGTCGCTGCCGCCGTTTGTTGCGGGCTACGCTGTCTCGATGGCAGCATTCGCTACTTCGTCTCCCCCATCCCTCGTATCTCCTTTTATTCTTCTTACCTTTAAAAACCGTTTTCCAAAGCGCAGAGGCTGGCCCAACACGTGGTGCACACGACTTATCGAAGAGGCACCGCTCACAAACTTTGAGACGCATTTGCCGGCCGCTTGCTGCCCTTGTGTGATCGTTGCTACCAAGGTTGGAATGATCTGCAATGGTATCTCCAGAGCACTCTCCTGCGCTCTCGGCGGTGGACTCAGTGTTGGCGAGAGTCGCTTCCTTACCTCAATCACCGCATGACGCATCGCTTTTGTCTCCCGCTTCAGCGATCCCTGACGATGCCTCTGCGGAGTCTCCGCGCAGGTCGTCGATGTCACGGTCATCAACAGCGAGCGAGGAGTACGCAGCAACGTCGAGAGAGCAGCAAACTCCAGATGCATCAGTGTCACGCCCTGGCGGGCGGAAAGTTGTGTATTTTGTAGATCACTCCGTCACTGCCATTGCCTATGCAGAGGGTCATTTGATGCGACCGTCTCGCGTGCGTGCGCTGCACGCGCTTGTTCATTCCTTGGGCCTCGACGATGCAGAGTGTATGACGGTGTGCCATGCTCGTCCGGCAACGGCAGAGGAGATGGGGACGTTTCACCGCGGCGCATACTTGGAGTGTCTGCGGCAGGCGCCGGTCATTTGCGGGAATCCGCTGGACGAGATGTCCCTCGCCTTTCAGAAGGAATTTGACGTCCCGTTCGCGTCTCAGGAGGGCGACTGTCCTCTCTTCCCGGAGGTATGGTCACTGGTGTCCAGCCAAGCTGGTGCCTCGCTTGCCTGTGCAGAGGCCCTCTTGCGCGGCGATGCTACAGTGGCGATGAACTGGGCCGGTGGCATGCATCACGCCGCTGCTGCCCACGCAAGCGGGTTCTGCTTTGTGAATGACATTGTGCTGTGCATCCGCCGGCTTCTGCGGCACTACCAGCGCGTTCTTTACATTGACCTGGATGTGCATCACGGGGACGGCGTGGAGGGGGCCTTTTATGGCAATCACCGCGTGATGACACTCTCGCTTCACCAGTTCGGCAACGGCTTTTTCCCCGGCACCGGCGACTACCCAACACGTGAGACAGCTGACAGCTTCGCTATCAACGTCCCACTACCCACGCGGACGGGAGACGCCGCTTACCTCTTATCTTTCCGCACTGCACTGTCCAGCGTGGTTCAGTGTTTCGATCCGGAGGCGATGGTCGTGCAGTGCGGCGCCGACACCATAGTAGGCGACCTCATTGGGCGACTTTGCGTGACTACGTTGGCGCACACGCAGTGTGTGGCCAATGTGCTGTCATTTGAGCGACCGACGGTACTGCTTGGAGGAGGCGGTTACCACGTGTTTCACACGGCCCGCTGCTGGGCGATCCACACCGCCACCGCGCTTGGTCGCACAGCCGCACAGCTACCCTTGTACATCCCGCGCACGGACCCCTACTACATGGATTACCGGCAAGAATGCACGCCAAAGCGGCCGACGCTGCACGTATTTCTCGACCCTGACGTTGATGACCCACTGCCGCTGGGGGACAGCTTGGTGTTCTGGCGTCAACTGTGTCTCAGCATCCAGTGGCAGATGCGCACTGCCCGCCTTGTGAGGCAAGGGTTTTCTCGCACAGTACAGCTTTGCCGGCAGAGACGGGCAGCGTTGCTGAGGCAGTTCGCCTCGCAAGAGGCAGGGAAAGAATCTGGTGTCGGTGTTAGCGGTCCTAAGCGCCCCCGCTCAGCAGCTACAACGGACCGCAGTGGCGAGGAGGGGGCGGAGGACAGAGTGTTCTCGGGGTGATGGTTGCGAGAGCGGCGAGCACTGAGGCCTCTCCTTGCAGCTGCCTTTTCCCTGATTTGCTGCTAGCGCTGTGTACGTGTGTGTGTGAAAAGGGCAGAGGGAGGAAACAAGTCTGGCCCACTACTGACATACAGTCACGCACATCCGCACCCACATATTTGCAGTGTCCAAGACACAAGCAGAAAAGAGAACGTCAACGACGACGGAATAAAACAGCAAAACGTGTAAAGTAGAAGAAGATAGGGAGAGGCAGGGAAGATGCGCAGGTTGCAGCTGTATATCATAGCCTCACGCTCAGGGTCTTTCTAACGTTGTGTGTGAGTCTCTCTCCCTCCACACACATGCACGGACACGGACCCAATTTGCTTTGTGTTTTGCCTCTCCCTTTCTTCTTTCTCCTTCCGACGAAGGCTCTTCATGTGGTGTGTTTTCATGCGTTGTTCATCCACTTTCCGTTGCACCTGATCGGCCGCTGTGCGGCTCCCTTTTTATCATCATTCTCTCCCTCTTGCACTGCACTTTCAATTCCAACTTCTTTTCTCCCTCACTCTCCTCACGCATGACTCTCTTTCCCTGGGTGTGGCGCTAAATGGACGCACTTCTGCTCCTCGGACATAGTGCGAGCACCTCTACACATTCTTGTGATTAACACACACGCATCTGCGACAAGCGCCTCACTGTCTCCTTGCCGCTGCTGTCCTTGTCTCAGTTGCGCTCTGGTGTATCGAGGAGAACACGAAAGGAGAGATCGAGCAGAAACGAAAACAAGCAAAGCAAACCACACAACAGCAGAAAGAGAAAAGAGCCCTGCCCTGGTGGTGGTGGCAGGGGGGGGGTATCGCTTCACTGGTATCGTCGGTATCATTGAGCATTCTACCCTCGCTTTCCTCTCCCCCTTTTTCCTTGTCCCTTTCTCTCTGGTCATTCTTAAATTTTTTTGCTTTCGTTGTTGTTGTTTGTTTTATCTCGTTACCTTATTGATTTTGCCGTGCCTCCCTCTCCTCATCTCTCCTCCTCCTCCTCCGTGTGTCTTCAGTTGCATTGGCCTCCCTCTCCTCCTCCCTCTCCTCCCTCTCCTTCTCCTCCTTTGTGCTTATCCGTTTTTATTTTCTTCTTTCGGTTTGACGTGGTCACCATTACATTCTTTGGGGCACACACTCCCCCCTCCCCTCCCTTCCTCTTTCTCATGCGAGTTGGCATCCGCCTTCTCTCTCCATCTGTTGCTGTGGTTGTGCGTTGGGGTAGTGCCTTTTTGTGAGCTTCCCTGCTCTGCTACCACGCACTTTTCTCAATTCTCTTTTCCATCTCGTGAACGATCCCCTCTCGCCAACTCTACCACTATTGGCTCGGCTCTTTTGTTTTCACGTATCTTGTTTGAATCGCATCTAGTGCGACTTCGTGTGTGCGTGTGAGCAGTCCTGGTCACTTTTCTCTCCACGCGCATACACACTCTGTTTATTGCTGTTGAGCTTGTTGGGTTACTAGAAGATTGCCTGAGCAGCGTAAGCTAGCCGTTGGTGAGATACAGATATCGAGTTTTTGATACCTTTGGGCTGTTGAAAGGCGCTTGTGCGGCCTTGTTGACTGTTGACTGTGGTTGTGGTTGGTGACTGTTGGCCAGGGCATCTCCTCTTCCCGCCCCTCCTCCCCCTCTTTCTTGTTGTGACGAAAGAGAGCGTCTCCTGCGTGCAGAGAGGCTCACACTACCTTTGCAGTTGTCTGCCCAGGAACCTTTCGCCCCCCCCCCCCTCCCCCCTTTTTTCCTTTCTCTCTCTCTCTTGCCCAGTTGTTGTGTGTGTTTTTTTTCCTTTTCGTTTTTTTTTTTTTGTTTTGCTTCTTCGCCTTTTCCAGCCAACTACCTGAGAAAGGGGAGACTCTCCGTGTTTTGCCGTTGTTAGGTAGGGCGCCAACAGGAGGGGGGGGTGGGTGGGTGGTGAAAGAGTCAGAAACAACCACTTTCGCTTAGCTCGCTCCTTTTGTTCTCCCGGGTTTTTTTTTTTTTTTTGCCCCACTCCCACTTTCTTTCTTTCTCTTGCTATCCGCCTTTTATCACCCCTGTACTACCGCATACACAGACTCTCACTTGTTCTTACTCTCAAAGCTTTATTTCCCCCCTCGCTCCACTAGTGCCTTGCTTTCCTACTGCCCCTGCTCGTGTGCGCTGACTCAGCCCCATCGAACCTCTGACGGCGGTTACCCACCGCACGTCTCTCACTTCTCTCTAGCGCGCATTGAGGTGGCCGGCTCTCACTGCCGCTTTGCGCGTGTGTCCGTTATCACGTTCCTTGAAAGGAACCCCCCATCGTAGAACCAAGAGAGGCAGCTCGCAGCGATGGCTGCTCTCTGTGTCGGCGAGGACTTCTGCGAGGAGTTCACCTGTGCAGTGTGTCTTGACTCGTGGAAGGACCCCATCGAGCTGACGCCGTGTGGGCACATCTTCTGCAAGGCGTGTGCGCAAGACCTGAAGGAGTGTCCGGTGTGCCGCAAGAAGATCGACCTCATGAAAACACCGAACCGCACACTAGTCAACATGGCGAAGCAGATTCGAGTCAAGTGCATGCGGTGTGAGTGGAAGGGGACGCGCGAGCAAGGGATGAGCCATGTATGCGGGAATGCGAGCGCCAGCCTGCCGAGCCAGCCATCGCCGCCATCTTCGGTTACCACGCAGCCACCACAGCAGCACCCCACTGCGGCCAATTTTCCCTCCCCATACACGCAGCAGCTGCCGTACTCTGGCTACGGGTCACCTCCGCTGCAGACACTGCAGCAGGGGCAGAGCAATTCGAGCCTGTGGCAGAGCGGTGCTCCGACGCAGCCTCCGCAGCAGTCGGCGGGATACTCGTCGAGCCACGCCAACGCTTACCCAGGTGCCGCCCCGTCTCTCGGCAGCGGCAATGCAGGCGGTCAGGGCGGCTACCCCTCCTCGAACAACTACTGGAGTCAGACTGAGGTGAGCTACACCGGCTACAATAAACAGCCGCCCCCGTCACGCTCGCCGCAGACACGCTACCAGGTGATCGAGCCGACAGGCCCGCGCCCGTGGACGCTGTACGGATTGGACCAGGCCGAATACGACCAGATCGTGTCTCTCTTCGTTTTCTTCGACGATGACGACAGCGGCATGCTGGACCGCAATGAGGTAGGCCGTCTCGCACGGTGGCTGAACTTTGCGAACACACCGCAGGGCGTGAAGCAGATCTTTGACGATATGGACTTTGACCACAGCGGAAGGCTTTCCCTTGGCGAGTTCCTGACGTGGCTGCGGCACAACAAGCCGAATCCGAAGACCCTCTACGGTCTCACGCAGTCGCAGTACAACACAATCATGATGCAGTTCCGCATGTACGACACGAATCAGGACGGGTGCCTAGAGATGGGGGAGTTTACCCGACTGGTGCAGAATCTCGGCGACGTGCGCGACACTGCGACAGCGCAGCGTCTGTTCCAGATGATCGACCGGGATCGCGATGGAGCCATCAGCCTACACGAGTTCCTTATTTTTCGGGCGGGGAAGGGCTAGCCGAAGGGAAGAGGTGGAGCTGCTTAAAGAGGGCCGAACAAGGAAAAAAGCAGATTGAGCGCGGTCTTTCAAGGCGCAGCAGCGAAGATGGTGTCAGTTGTACAGCGGACAGGAGAAACCCACCCATCGCCCATCACTCACTGATATTCTCTCTTTCCACGTCTTATCCTGAGACAAGGGCAAGCAGGTGACTACCGATGGCGATCGTGAGGATGATGGGCGATTTGGTGGTGGTTCAGCGGGATGTTTTTTGTTTGTATTACTGCTATGAGGGGGAGCGTTGACGAGGGTGACGGATTCCGTCGTGTGCGGTCACAATCCTTTTTTTTTTGGAGTTTTGCTGCTTTGTGGAGTGCTTGAAGTGGTCCAGTGCCCTTGGCTGCCGGTGCATTCCGCGTTGTCTGGTCGTGGTACTCATTCTCCTTTCCCACGCGCTACTTCTCTGGCACCTGTCCCACGTTTTCCTGAGGATCTCTTTCGCTCTGCACTTCCTCCGCCATCTCCACCTGCGAAGCTTCATGTGTGAATGAGTTGGATGGGGGCATCGTCTTCTCAAGCGGAATACAAGAAGAAAAAAGGCCCTCAGCCAACACCTTCGCCTCAGTTGTTTGGATTCGTGCCTCATCCTGTACATGCGTACAGTTCTGCCTTGGCTGAGCGGGGACCGGCTTTCGCTGTGTGTGGGGGTGGCACACAGAGTCGAGGATGGCTCGGAGAGTGTGGCAGGATCGCCCCCCCTCCCCGACACACACAGATGGACGCGTGCGCAGTGTTAGGTGTCTTGTTGCGTAGAAGGCAAGATGCCTGCACAGGGGTGGGTCGGTCATGGTGCGTTCAGAGGAAGAGGAGATGCGGCTCGTGAAAAGGGTATTAGGTGCGAGGTAGGTCTAGAAGGAAAAGGAGGAAGGGGGTCAATACAAGTTGATGCAGAAAAGCTTGGTTCTGTTCGTACGTCGGTGACATATGCATGTATTAGCCCATGCTCTTCTCCGCTGTTGTTGCTGTCGACCCAGGTGATGCATTACCTTCTCACTCTCTCCCGCCCCTTCCCTGTGTAGACTTCGTTGTTGGTCGTGCACTTGTGCAGGGGTTCGAGTACGGCTCCTATGCTTGAGTTTTTCTTTTGAGTTTTTATTACCCTTCTGCAACCGCTTCTTCCCTTCCAACACAGAGGGCTTTGATTGGCTCTGTTGTCCTAGTCGTGACGATCAGGATGAACGACACACACACACACATGCGAAAGGGATAGAGCGACGGTTGCGGATGGCGGTTTAGAGTGCGTACGTGCGCGTGCACTGCACCCTGCGTCCTCAAAATTGTGTCGTATAGGTGCATGTGCGGGTGTCTAAGCACGATGGCGCCGCTGGTCAGAGAGGCTGAGCCAGAGGGAGGCGCAGTGCTGCGTTGACGTGGCAGAAAGGATCAACCTACTTTTTTCCCTCGCAGGGTCTCGGTTTCCGCAGCGGAGACGCATGGGAGCACCGCTAGTGTCCTTGATTTCTCTCTCTCTCTTGAAGTCTCTCTTCGCTCTCCACTTTTCTCTATATCCCGTCCCTTGTTTCACCATCTCTCTCTCTCTACGGTGGTCATCACCTCGCCCATCTTCGATTTGCTTCTGAGGATTCGCTCTCACGACTCTTGGCGTCAGCGACTAGGTGATAGAGACCTCGCGCGGCACACGCGCATACCCACAGATTCTCATTTCTGCCAAGTAGCACGTGCGTGTGTGCGTGCCCAGGTATGGTGTGCATGGGAGCTGCGCGTCCTTCTTTCGGGGCTTGGGCAAAGGTGCGAAAAGACACGGCAGGTGAGCACCTCTTTACCTTCTCCGTTGTCTCCCCCTCTCTCCGTAGCCTCCTCGCCCCATCTGCACCCTCTGCAGTAGGCTGGCACTGAGCAGCCCCCAGCAGAAGGGACCCAGAGAAAGAACTCCTGTGCAGCCTCTATCGTTTTTTTGTCCCCCCTCTTTTTCTCGTGTTATTTGCTCCACTCATGGCTGCTCTCTGTGTCGGCGAGGACTTCTGCGAGGAGTTCACCTGTGCAGTGTGTCTTGACTCGTGGAAGGACCCCATCGAGCTGACGCCGTGTGGGCACATCTTCTGCAAGGCGTGTGCGCAAGACCTGAAGGAGTGTCCGGTGTGCCGCAAGAAGATCGACCTCATGAAAACACCGAACCGCACACTAGTCAACATGGCGAAGCAGATTCGAGTCAAGTGCATGCGGTGTGAGTGGAAGGGGACGCGCGAGCAAGGGATGAGCCATGTATGCGGGAATGCGAGCGCCAGCCTGCCGAGCCAGCCATCGCCGCCATCTTCGGTTACCACGCAGCCACCACAGCAGCACCCCACTGCGGCCAATTTTCCCTCCCCATACACGCAGCAGCTGCCGTACTCTGGCTACGGGTCACCTCCGCTGCAGACACTGCAGCAGGGGCAGAGCAATTCGAGCCTGTGGCAGAGCGGTGCTCCGACGCAGCCTCCGCAGCAGTCGGCGGGATACTCGTCGAGCCACGCCAACGCTTACCCAGGTGCCGCCCCGTCTCTCGGCAGCGGCAATGCAGGCGGTCAGGGCGGCTACCCCTCCTCGAACAACTACTGGAGTCAGACTGAGGTGAGCTACACCGGCTACAATAAACAGCCGCCCCCGTCACGCTCGCCGCAGACACGCTACCAGGTGATCGAGCCGACAGGCCCGCGCCCGTGGACGCTGTACGGATTGGACCAGGCCGAATACGACCAGATCGTGTCTCTCTTCGTTTTCTTCGACGATGACGACAGCGGCATGCTGGACCGCAATGAGGTAGGCCGTCTCGCACGGTGGCTGAACTTTGCGAACACACCGCAGGGCGTGAAGCAGATCTTTGACGATATGGACTTTGACCACAGCGGAAGGCTTTCCCTTGGCGAGTTCCTGACGTGGCTGCGGCACAACAAGCCGAATCCGAAGACCCTCTACGGTCTCACGCAGTCGCAGTACAACACAATCATGATGCAGTTCCGCATGTACGACACGAATCAGGACGGGTGCCTAGAGATGGGGGAGTTTACCCGACTGGTGCAGAATCTCGGCGACGTGCGCGACACTGCGACAGCGCAGCGTCTGTTCCAGATGATCGACCGGGATCGCGATGGAGCCATCAGCCTACACGAGTTCCTTATTTTTCGAAGTGGAGACGATTGAGAAAGACCCACTCACCATCCTCACTTCTACCTTTTATCTTCTTGGGCACTCACATCCTTATCCTCATCCTCTGTGACCACGGCAAGACGCAGTACTGTCGATGCTCGACGAGTGAGGGAGGAAGCACAGGAGAGTCTCACGCCACCTTTACTTTACGTAACGAGAGGCTCTTTGCTGGGAAGACATCGGATGCCACAACGGCAAGTCCTCTCTTGGGTAACGCATTTTTTTCTATTGCTGCTCTACATGCACTGGGATGACGAGGGACGCCTCCGTACGTGGCATCTCAGGGCTCCGCACCCCCCCCCCCCCTGCTGCTGACAGGGCCTGGTCCCTGCATGGCGTGGCGTCGCGGCGGCCTGCGGCAGCGTGTGTGTTTGTGCCGTCCGCATGCTGGTCTGGGTGTCGGCGCGGCTCGCGCGTATCCCACCCGACCCTGGCGGCTGGCGCCATGGGGGTGGGCGTGGTGTGACGCAGGCGCCGTGCTGGGATGGCTGGGTCGGCGCATTGCTGCGGCGCGCGTGTCTGGCGCTGCGTCGTGCCGGGTGATGGGCCTGTGGCGGGGCGGGGTCGTGGAGTGCTTGAGGGATGCTCTGTGGCTGAGAATGAGCACATTAAATACACGGAGAAATTGTAATCGTGTGCCTCATGGCGCTTATTCTTTAGCTCCTCTTCTGTCGATCTGCAGGAAGAACGGAGAGCCCGCAGGTGCCGTGTTTACCGGTTTCTTTCGTGTAGTGGGTGGGCGTATACGCGTTCTCTCACCTCCTTCATCTCTGCTTTCCACATCGTGTGCTTTAGTGCATGTACACGCAAGTGAAATGTACGTGCGCGTCTTTGTGTGTGCGGTGTAAGAGCCCCGCCCTGTTGGGCACCTCGGTGTTTCCTCATTATTATTTCTTCCTGGTTTGTTTCTTTAAATCCTGCGGTGGAGTTCGACGAGTTTCGACGCGTCTGTGTGTGCGTATCGCTGCGCCACCACCTTTGTATTACACCTGCGAATAGAACAATTGCGCTCAACCTCCCTCCCGCCACTACGATGTGCAGTAGCGTACGCACCCTTCGCGTTTCCCAGCAAGAGAAAGGGCTTCTGATCTACCCTCAAAAGAAAGTACTGGATCACCCACAGAAACACATGCAGAAAGAATCGAAAGCGCCCTTGGAGCAGCTGTCTGACAGAGGTAGTGTGCTGGAGGGCATCTCACGATCTCTCTGCTGCTTTGAGTGCGTTGGTGTGGGCATATGTTCCTCGCTGTCTGTCGGAGAAGTTCATGGAGGGATGGACGTGCGCACACCGTCTCCCACACGAGAAAAAGAACAGCGGAGTGACGAACCGCAACTTCCCATGCGCCTTTTGTGACCCCTCGTTCTCCGCCGCGCGCTCACACACGTTTCTATTTAGCTCTCTTTCCGCTCTTTCATTGCTGCTCTGTTTGTCTGTGGGACAACATTGACGGAGCACATCACACTTGAAAGCAAACCAACGCCTACATGCGCACAGGCTCAGCCGTCAGCAAGAACAGACGCCGTCACCTCCGTGCCCTGTGCTTTGGCTGAGCAGAAGAGGCAACCGAACCACCTCGAGGACAGCGGCACACCTCATCGACGCCGCAGAGATCTGATATTTTTTACACCGCGCCGCTTTTGCCCCCCCCCCTTTTTCTCCCCCCTCCCCCTTTCGCCGTGCGTAGACTACACAAGCCAATACCGGTGATCAACAAAAATGTCGGAGGTGACCGCGTTCTCCACCTATCAGACCCGCTCAACGCTGCTGGTGGAGAGGGAGAGGGCACTGGACGCACGCCGCGCTGGAGTTTCGGACCTGCGGCAGATGGTTGCCATGTTGACGACTGAGAATCGCGCTCGGGAAGAGCAGCTGGCGGCTGAACGCTCCCGCTTCAGGGACCGCAAGGCAGCACAAGATGCAAAAGTCTCGACAAAGGAGACTGAGGCTCGCACTCAGCAGAATCGCATCAGCGTATTAGAGGAAGAGGAGCGGCAGCTCAACAAGACCATCGCAGAGCGCGCGAAGGAGATTCGCACGGCCACCGCCGAGGTGGAACGACGCCGAGACCTCGAAAGGACTTTGCATGACGCGAGGGAGGGGCTAAACAAGGCAAAGTTTGCCTTGGAGGAGAACGACGCCAAGGTGATGCGGCTGGAGACGCGTCTCGCGCGACAGGAACTTATCACAGATAAGCGTCATGCCCAGTTGACGGGACGTGTGCCACAGTACTGGTTTCCGCGGGTGCCGGAGGTTGACAAGTCCGCCTCGCTGGAGGACACGGCTGGGGAGAGTGTGTACCTCGTGGACGAACTCGCGTGAATGGATAGATACATAGAAGTCATCAACGCCACTATCTTTCCCCTCCCCTTCGTGCCTGCGGTGTTGCCATTGCACTGTACCTCGTCTTTGTTTTTATTTCATTTTTGTCCTTCTGTTTCCCTGTTAGATGCACCCCATCTCTTTGTGCCTCTTTTACGCGCTTTCGGCTGCTTCCCCTTCTTTCTACAGTCTCGTTGCCCGTCGCCCTTGGCATCTGTCGTTGTGCGCAGGGTATGTCTGTGGGGGTCCTGTTGCAAGGAGTGGAGCGGGGGTAGGGAGGGCTAACTAGTCCCATCAACGACGATGCGCAGATCGGCTTCTCGTTTCTCTTGTCCCCCTCCCCTGACTCTCTACTGTTGTTCTCCTGAGATTTTGAGCGTGTGTATTGAAGACATCAAGCGCGGATAACCACCCAACAAACAACCGTGCTGCTCTCGTGCGCGGTGACACACAGGAGGCGCCTTTGCCTGTCCATGCTATCGCCGTAGTAGTAGCGCGTGTGCACACTTTGCACTTCGTCGCTGCATCGTGGAGAGGCTCTCTCACACACGTCTATCTCTATACCACTGGCGTGTAGGGGTGCGCGATTGTGTGAGTTGGGATGCAGTCAAAAGGCGCTTCTCACTCGCTCCCTCTCAATACGTGCTCGGAAGAGAGAGCAGAGAGAAGGGTCGTCGGCGGAAAGGGAACTGCAGTGTGTCTTGTCGTGCCTGTACCTTGCTCTCTGCCGCCCCCTTCGATGGATGGCTGCTCTCTTTCTCTCTCTCTCTCCAGAACTCTGCATATCGTCTCTCACCTCTTCCCCTTCTCGCACACTGTTGTATGCCGTCTGCACTACATCATCGCCGTTGTCATCCCCACCCTTTGTATTTTGTGCGCGCGTGTATGCATGCATGTGTGTGTGTGTCCATTCCATGCGCACAAACGTAACTCACAAAGACATACGCGTCGCCTCACCACCCTCTCCTCCTTTGCCTTTCCTCCGCTATTCTCTCTCCCCTCTTTCTATCCTCTCTTTTCCGTTTAGTTTGTTTGTCCTCGGCTTCCCGGAGCGCTAGTGCTTGTCTGCCTGCGTGGATTAATTTGTGTGCGTGTGTGTCAAAAAAGGTGCGTACCTGCTGTGTTTTGTGTTTCCTTAACGCCACCACTCAACGGCACCTTCCCTGCCCCTCTTCTCTGGTTGCTTCGCTCTGCCTTTTTATCGGCTCTTATTGCTGAGCGCGCCACACCCGACCATCTACACACACACACACAGCAAAGCACCGGGGTTGTGCCCCCTTCTCTGCTTTCCCCTGGGCACGCGTGCGATTCCCACGCGGCGGGTTTGTTGTGTTGTTTTTCTTCGTTCATGGTTCTATGCGGCTCTTGTACACCGTTGCCTTACGTCTTGCGGATCGCCCTCTTCCCTTCACTCACTTTTGAGCGCCTCGCCCCCCTCCCCCTCCCTCTCCCTCCCCCCCCCCCTCCCACACGGAGTGTGTTTCCATTTGTGCTTCTCTGCATCATCTCTGCTTATAATTTTTTTTGCTCCCCCGTTGCCGAACGTACACACCAGAGAGGCTCACCGACCTACGCACGTGCTCTCTTGTTGTCGTTCGACTCTGTACATTGCTACTAGCTGCAAGCTGCTGCTACAAGCTTCTTTTCCTTGGTTGTTTCTGTAACCTCTCCTCTCTGCTTGTACTCATCACACAGTCTCATTTTTGGGTCTTGTCGTGCTCTGTCTTCCTTTAAGTTGTGTACCCTCCGCCACCACTTTCCCCCCCATCCTCATCGGTTTCCTCCCGCTCTTCTCTTTCATTTATCTCTTTTCTATTTCTTTTCGTTCTCTTGTGCCTTTGGTTTGTGCCACCTGACCTCCTCGTATCCGGCCCTCCGTCGCTTATCCTCTCTCTCTCTCTCTCCATCCCCAACCCCCACATACTTACATCGTGACAGGGAAGGCGGCACTCCTGTGAGCTGACGGTCTCTACGCCTCTTTAGGTTTCAATCGACATTGTTGTCTATCCCCCTCTCTCCCCTCTACTCCCACTGTGGTGTACACTCGACCATCTCTCCTTCTCGGCACCTGTCGTATCCCTCTTGTCCTCTCTACTTCGCGTTGTTCGCTTTCCCAGCACTGTCGAGCCATGCCACCGGATCGACGCCCTGCAGCTACGGTGGGAGTTGCGGCTGCTCTACTGTGGCACCTCACAGTGGTATGTTGGCTTGGCTGGGTCCCTGTCACCTCGGCAGCGGCAGTGGCACAGGCGGCGTGGCTCGACCAACTCCAGCCAGTGCACCAAGGGCAGGTTGTGACGCCGCCGCCATACAACACTGAGGTTCAGGATTTCTTGGCACCTACCCTCGCTATGGGTCTGGGCCCCATGGGTGATGGCGTCTATGTGAGCATCAGCTCATCGAGCACCAACGCCTCTGCCTTGCTCGTCTGCGCACGAGCAGCGGTGGAGGCTATGATTGCGCCTGTCACGGTGACAACTGTCGACGCACTCTTCTACTCACTGACTGACGTCTCGGGGAAATTGGACGTGAATCATGGGTGCTACATGGCGAACACGCATGAGAACTTACCTCAGTGTGTGGCGACGCTGACGTCCATCGCGGCAGACTGCGGCGGTGTCGCAGTGGATGCTGTGGGCCCGCACTTGAGCGATGCTGCATCTTCAGCTGACCATGACTCCACCTCTTTGTCTGCCCTGTCAGGCGTTTGGCCGTCCAGTGCCGCTATGCTTGCGGCCTACGTCCGTGATTGGGGGCAACAGCGACTCAGGCTGGAACGTTCTCTACGACGCACTCGCGAGGCGGCGGCCGCCTTTGCTCGGGTGCACGCATGTGTGCACAATGCTGCAACGGTTCCTTCTAGTGAGGAGGAGACGCGGCTGCTGCGCGCTCGAGCAACAGCGCAGGTGGCAGAAATAGCCTCCGCCGCGTACAGTCGAGTAATGGATAAGTACTACATCTTCGACGAGTGGATAGGTCCATCACTCGGGATTGCACCAGGAGGCGGCAGCGGCGACGGCAACAGCAGTGACAGCGGAAGGGGACCACATAGTGCCGTTGGTCCAGACATTGCGAAGTGTCCTGTCGACGCATATGCGCGTCTGCTGCTGTGGGGAAATGAGTCCTTGTCGACGGTGCTGTCGGAGCTGATGGGCACAACACTGGCAACGGCAGATTTGGTTCACACTAAGGTGTTACAGCCAGCCGTGCGGGGCCTCGAGTGCATGCAGGTGTTGACGGCGCTGGCGCTCATGGTACTGGAGGATGAGTCCGTGCGCACAGTTGCTGCAATGCTGTCCCTAGGCAAATTGACGAGCACATCTGTATGGTCCCTTGATGAGTTTGCGATGTTGGCGCCCGGGTACAATGACGCCCTACGGCAGCGCCAGCTCTGGAGTCTTGCCTACGCGTTCGCTGCCGTCGCTGACCCGGCGGTGGCGGACGAGCTTGTGGGCGGCACCGATATTGCCGAGTGCATGCGTCGCGCAGGGCTTGTTGTGCCAGACAACATCACCGGCACTGTGCCTCCATCCCTCTATTGGTGCTTCTATGGCACATCCATGAGCGAGATGATGCAAAGCTCTGTGCGTCAACGTTCCCTTGCCATCCGTGAAAGCAGCGGCGCTGCTGATCCGAATGGGCAGTGTCTATGGGGACTAAGTGTGTGGGATGGACTGTGTGGCGGCGCGGCCTTCGACCCCGCTCGATGCGAAAGCTGCCCACCGGGGTCCGTCGGGGACGGAGAGGGTCACTGCGTTTGCGGTGATGCCAGCGCGATGTACGTGACGCTGACGGACGGTTGTGTGGCGAAGGGCTCTGCCCACAACACGCCAGGCGTTCGTGTGATACAGGCAGGCGGCAGCAGCCCAGTTCCTCTATCGGGCAACAACGCGTCTATCCCGCTCTTCTCCGTACAGCTACCTCAAACAGCAGCTCTCTTTGACCCCAGCGCATATCTGCGCGTGGACGTCGTATGCAACGACAGCAGCCGTGGGGGTGGGGGGACGCTGCTTGTGGCAACGCCATTCGGCGACCGGAGGGCGTCGTGTGCTTCTGTCGTGGCGTACGAGCGGCAGCATGAGCGCACCGGCGTGATGCACACCCTTGACAGAGGCACTCAGCGCTTCATTACGTACGCTGAGAATTTGACGATTTCGGTGACGAGCACCTCTGCCTTCTACGGTGAGACGTGCAGCATGACCGTCAGCGTCGGCAGCACGCTGCACCGCTCCTCGAGATCTGTGAATGCTGGTACGTGGACCTTCTTGCCGGGTGCGCCTCCGCTGAATCTGACGGCGCACAGCTACCCCAGAGACCCAGTGGCGTCAGGGATTACAAGCGCAGAGCTGCTCCCGGGGTGCGCAGACATTCTTAGAGCATTTTCTGAGTCTGGTGTTCTCAATGCAGTGCATGTGGGTGTGTGCCGCGCGCCTGGTGAGCAGTTGGGGGTGTTTGTGGCGCCCGGGGGCTACAGTCTCTTTGGGCCATCTACTCAGCAGGTGGTCGGTGCCCGTGTGCGGCGTAGCGCTGGAGCCGCTCAGGACGCCGCTTTCACTTCGTCGGTGCAGTCCTTGGCTGCGCGAACCGGTATGGAAGTGAGTCTGGAGGGCAGCGGTGCCGCTGCGGACGTGTTGTGGTCTGCCTCACTGCATCCCCGCGTGACACCCCTGGCTGTGAACGCCTGGCACTTCGGCTGGTACGCGAATGTGAGTGTCTACACGCTGCGACGTGCCCGCTCGCTGCGTGTGCGACTCGCGGACACGGTGGAAGCCTCCGCGTTTGCTTCCGTCGAGGAGATGGTGCCATTCCGCTACGACGACGGCCAGGGCGGTGCTGTCACCGCCCTCATAGCTGACGAGGAGTACGGCTCCGGGTACGTGGCTGCCATCGTCATTTCTTCCGTGGTTCTGGCTGCCTTGCTGGCGCTGCTGGGAGTACTGTTCTACCTGCTGCTGATGACTGATGCGTGGCCCAAGCAGCTCTTGGCATGAGGCGCCAGCGCTGCCAGTGATGCTTTACGCGTTTATCTGCCTCTCTTTTCGCCCTTATGACTCCTTTTCTCGCTCTCTCAGTGGGGTGATGCGCCAAGTGCCACCTGGACTGCCTACGCAAGCGCATGTGTGTGCGTGTACAGACATGAGGATGTTCTCGTTTACTTGTGTGTGTGCGTGTGTGCGTTTCTTTTTTTGGCTTTTCCGCTTCTCAGCGATGCGCGCAGAACACATGGGACTTCTCCCAGGACACAGCACCACACCATGACGCTGAGGTCAGACTTCGAAGTCCATGCGACGCGTCTCGTCCTCTGCCCTCTGCTCTGCTTCCTCCCATCCATGCAAAGAAATGCAAAGAGGACGGCCTGAGGCGTGGGTGACGTGGAGAGCCCGCCGACAGGCACAGAGAGCGAGCAGGAGGATCAGAGATGAGAAAGAAAGGGAGCCACTACTGCTACCTATGTCTGCACACGCGAGGCTGGGTATCTGTATTCCCCTCTCTCAGTATGCGTGTGTGTGTGTGCGCGCGTACGCTCGTATCTGTGAACGCAATGAATGCAGATGTCGATCTCCCTTGTTTTCCTCTCTCTGTTGCGCAGGCCCTCACACCGACTCACACGCATGCAAAGGGTGATGTGCACCCACCCACCCCTCCACACAGACACGCCTGTACAGATTAAGCACCTGCACGGAGAGAACGGTGCGCAGACAAAAGAGAGCAGAAAGGAAAAAAATGGGCTGCATTCACAAGCTCACCGACGACGTGATCAACCGCATCGCTGCCGGTGAGGTGGTGCAGCGGCCCAGCGCGGCCCTAAAGGAGTTACTGGAGAACTCAATCGATGCGGGGTGCAACCGTGTGCAGGTCGTGGCAGCTGAAGGTGGGCTCGAGGTGCTGCAGGTGAGCGATGACGGGAGTGGCATTCACAAGGAGGACCTACCGCTGCTGTGTGAGCGCTATGCGACGAGTAAACTGCAGACTTTCGAGGACCTGCATCGGGTCACCTCCTTCGGCTTCCGCGGCGAGGCTCTCGCATCCATATCGTATGTGTCACGCGTCACAGTGACTACACGTCGCCACCAAGCGTGCGACGAGGCCAGCGATGGCGCGCCTTCTGCATGTGCGCACGCCTTGTCCACTGCCGGCGCAGCGGTCGCATGGCGCTGCCAGTACCTAAATGGGGCCCTTCTTGGCGACCCGCAGCCGTGCGCCGGCAACCCTGGCACTACCATCCGAGTAGAGAAACTGTTCTACAACACTCTCGTGCGGAGACGGTCGCTTCGTGCTTCGGAGGAGTGGGGCCGCATCGTGGATATCGTGTCGCGCTACGCCCTGGCCTTTCCCGCTGTCGGATTTACTTGTCACCGTGAGAAGGCCTACAGAGGTGCTTCTGGCGGCGGAGTCTCTTCGACGGGGTCTCTGAGCCGACTGGGAGGCGGCGGTAGCGGTAGCAACGCAACCAGTGCCACCGCCAACGCTGGTGGCTCCGGTGCTGGAGGCCTCTGCTTCCCACCTCGGTCCAGCACACGGCAGAACATACGACTCTCTCACGGTACCCAGCTTGCCTCGCACTTGCGCCTCGTGTACGCGTATAACGTGGGGACAGCGACGACACTACCATGTGGTCCAGAGCCCGATACAGGCTTCGAACCGCTTGGATCGGAGCTGGAGGAGGGGGGCGGCGCGCTCAGCGCAGGTGACGAGTCTGGGCTGCTGTCAGCGCCACCATCTGCGTCCTCGTTCACCAAAGAGTTATCGCCGTCGTTATCTGCGGCGTCCAGACATAGCGCTGCCCGAGAGGCGCGTGTGTTTGCGCAGATGGAGCTGCGCGCGCGACGCGTGCGGGCGACCAGTGGCCCAGCCGGTGAGGGTCTCTTCACTCTCGTTGGCTACACAAGTGACCCCACACTGACCCAGCGCAAGTCTTATCTGTGCGTCTTTATTAATCAGCGTCTTGTGGAGAGCGCCGCGATACGCAAGGCTATCGATGCTGTCTACAACGGTGTCCTCACTGGTGGAAACCGCCCCTTCACAGTGCTCCTCCTCTCCGTCCCTACGGACCGGGTGGACGTGAATGTGCACCCGACCAAGAAGGAGGTGTGTCTCCTGGACGAGGAGCTGATTGTGCTGCGAGTGGCGGAGGTGTGCCGCGGGGCCGTGCTCGAGGCAGCAGCGGCTCGGCAGATGGATATGCTAAAGATGCGTCACACCGCTGCCCTAGCACTGAAACAGGAGTTGCCGAGCGCCGACGGTGTCGGTGCCGCAGACAATAGCGCGACAGCAGAGCTGAGTGGGAGCAGTAGTCAGCACATACTGGAGAAGCTGCGGGAGCAACATCAGCGTGGCACCCCGCTAGCCTCACCTCTCACGTCATCATCCCTTACCTCCAAGGCAGCTACGGCACCAGTGGGAACAGGAGTTGGCGGTGGACCGAGCGTCGTGGCGGCGCCGTGCACAGTGGTCCGTGTTGAGCCACAGAGAGGGGCACTGGACAAGTACTTTTCGCAGCGACTCGCTGCAGGTGCTGCACCGCCGGCGGCGGCGGCGACCGTGTCGGCACCTCTTTCGTCTCCGTCCCACTCGTCGTTGCTGCCAGCCACGCAAGCGACGCCGTCGCAGGTTTCGGTGGACTACCGCCTTCGCGCACAGGCGAAGGCGGCGCTAAAAAGTGAGGATAGGCGGCAGGATTCGGTGAGCCATCTTGCAAGGAGGGGTGACGTAGCCAACGACGAGCCTCAGACAACCCCTGGTTATGAGGCTCCGCTGTGGGAGACGGTGATGGCCTCTCTGCCTGGGCAACAGGCACCTGCCACCACCGCCGTTGTCACCACTGACGCGGATGACAGTCATGGGCCCCCTTTTGTGTCTCCTTCGCCGGAAGCAGTCCACAGCGGCGAGAGGGACGACGACACGGCAGTACATACAATTCGAGCCTACCGCGAGGCGGCAGACAAAGGCGACGAGGGCGATCCCCGCCTTGCTGTCCCAGCTGTGGTGCAGATGACGAAGAAGTACATAGACAGCAAAGTTGACGGTGGTACGGACTCAGTGAGGGCACGCACCGAGCTACTCAGTGAGGAAAGCGCAGTCGACAGTGGCGACGAAGACGAGGATGACGGCATGCGCGAATTCAAGCGTTATCGGCACGAGGTGCATGAGCGGGCGCAGCTGCTGCAACGGGCCGCCGGCGTTGCTGCCGCTGCAGCGTCGATGAGCAAGTCTGCGGTACTGCACAAAGAGAGCTTTGCGGCGGCTCGATCTCCAAGTACTCACGTGGGGTCACCACCAGCAACAAAGGCCGAAAAAGCGCAGCTGGCCATGGCGCACCTCGGTGCGGTAGTGCGAGCTGCAGACATGCTTCGGAGAGAAGCTGCCGCTGAGAACGCCTCGAACTTTGTGCACGCGGTTGCCTCTGACGAAGAGAGCGACGTGGACAAAGAGAAAATCCAGCCAGGCACCTCTCCAAGTGGTGCTTCACCTGGTGCGACGGCGTCGCTTGTGAATGTCGCTGAGGTGCCTGCGCCAGTGCTGCTGTCGAGTGTGTCCATCATCGTGGACCGCATTCTCGCTGACGCCAGCCCGACGGCGGACAACCTCGTTGGTCAGCTCTCCTTCGTCGGTGCCGTGGACTCGCGTGCCTTTCTGGCGCAGGCGGGGACCACGCTGTTATGGTGCGACACCATGGCGCTGGTGCGACACGCTGTCTTTCAGCGTATCTTTCTTCGCTGGGGTCAGCCTGCGCTGCCTGCACCGCCGGTCCTTGTATTCACCACACCGATTCGGCTGGCGGATCTACTACTGCTCGCGCTGGCGTACGATGGGCCGCACCTGCAGCCACCCTCAGTAACGCTGTTGGCGGTTGTAGATGAATGTATGAAGAAGCAGCGGTCAGTCTCGATTGGCTCTGACGCGACTCAGCGAGCAGAGACTGCTCTAACCGCGGATGCGGTGCGGCGGATGGGCGGTGTGACTGCGCTCGCGTGGCGACAGCTGCTGTTTAAGGCGGATTTGGAGCACAGCACCCTGAGTTACGCTGATCTGCCCACTGAAAGCGGCGCTGACGGCGCCTTTGCTGCTTCGGCATCGGCGCTACCACAGCCTGAAGGTGCCACGATGCGCTACGTGCGGCGGCTGGTGCGCCGTCTGTGCCGTTGGCGGGCTTTGCTGAAGGAGTACTTCTACATTGACATCACCGCCGACGGGCTGCTCGTTGGGTTGCCCTACGGGCTGAATCGGCACTGGCCGCCGAGAATGCGAGCTGTTCCTGTGATGGTGTGGCTCTTGGCGGAGGCGGTGCCGTACCCCGGCGTTGCCGCCCTGTCGTCTTCTGGCATGAGCGATGCAGCTGATCAGATGAGCTCAACAGGTGCTCCGTGGCAGAGCGGCAAAGGCCGAGGTGCGGAGAAGGCCGTCACGTGTGTTGCTGCGTCCACATCAGTGGCAACTTCCCTGGCGCCGACGCAAACAGAGGTGACTCTCACCACGACGCCGCAGCCGACTGCCATGGAGGCAGAGGCTGACGGGGTTGCGCAGGAGGTAGCGTGTTTTACAGCAGTGGCGCGACACATTGCAGCGGCGCTGTACGGACTTCCGCCGCCGCCTCCTAGCACACTGTCTCCCTCTGCGGAAGGTCCTACTGTTGCTACTGCTGACGTGGCCACAGGAGCGACCGACATGGCGTCTGTGGAGCTTTGGAGAGAGGAACTCGTACAGCACGGGCTCTTCCCGTGCTTGAAGAACCCTCAACTTTTCTGTCTACCGGACCACTGCATGCGGGATGGCACGATTCAGTCGTTGGTCTCAGTGGAGTCCCTCTACAAGGTGTTTGAGCGCTGCTGAGGGTTGGAAGGAACAAAGGGCAGAGAGGGGGGGGGGGAGGGACGGGGTGAAGATGAGGGGCCGGCGAAAATGTCGGCCAGTTGTTGTGAGGCTACAAACAGGCGAGCGACGCTAGTGAATGCGGAGGGATGATGGAGGTGACCATTTCTACATCTCGCGTTCTACGCCTCTCTCTCTTCCTCTTGCCTTTACGTTGCACCGACGGGTTTGCTTTCGTGCGCTGCTTTGCTCCTCTCCAGCACTGTGTGTGTGTGTGTGTCGCGTCCTCCTCCTCTCTCCCTCCTTTCCCGACCTATAAGAAAGGCACATTCCCCCCCTCCCCATTGCACAATACATACTCACACTAGCATGCTGCTCTGTGTCATTGTGTCTGTGTCCCTGCGCGTCTCCTCAGTCCCTTTCCAAGAACTCGGCTTTGAAGGCTTTGACCTAACGTGGCCACTACCCACAGACAGGCGTGCAGCCCACTTACACATGCCAACAGACAGGCATGCAACACACACACACACAGACAGACATCCATTCATTGCGTAGCATCAACGCTACGTCAGTATTATGCACCGACCGACGCTGCGCTCCATTTGCGCGGCATTCAAACAACAGGCAAAGCAGCAAAATAGCACTAACCAGCACAACACCGAACTTTCTGTGCGCGTGTCTGTGTCTTACCATGCAGCATGTGCTTTACACGTGCTAGCCCGTGTGGGTGTTTAGGTGTAGTGTGATGACGAGGATGGATGGCGGTGTGTTTCTCCCTCCCCCTCTCCCTCCTTCGCCTCTTTGCCTCAACCGCTACCACCAACCAACGCACAATACCTAGCCTCACAGGGACACGTTCGCATGCCATGCAGAGATCATCGACTTCCTGCGGGCTCTTCTGTCAACTCCGCCGTTGTTCACTACCGCCATCACCACCGCTTCCTTCTCTGCTGCTGCCCTCATTTCTTCACTTCTCTTTGACGCCTTTCCTTACGCCCCCCCCCCCCCCCCCACTCACCCCTCTTTCCCTTGTATACATGCCTCGGCGCGTGTCGGGATGCGACCCTTCGCCCTTTTCTCGCCCTCCCAACATAACCGGTCATCGGTTTGGTCTTGCTATCCCTTGGCACATGCACCATGACATGAGTGTAAGGTTTCCTGTGTTGTCGTGGCAGCGTGCGGTGCCGCTCTCTCATTTTCGCTGACCTGCCTCCCCCCTCCCTCCCCACTAACCCACATTTCAGCATCCCCCCCAGTCGGGTGGCGTGTGTGAGTGTGCTACCACATTCATTTCCTCCACCTCCCTCCCCCCGTACTTCTCATACACGAACAGTAGACCGAAGAAGAGGGGGCCCACACCCGTGCACAGACGTACATATAACCCTGCCTGGAGTTGCGTGCATCAACGCAGCACGTAAACATACGTTTCGCTTTCTTTCAGAGTCTGGTGCGCCGCCCCTCACACTCTTTCTCCTCCCCCCCAAGTGACGTCTTCTCCATAGTCGCGATCTCTCTTTCCATCCCTCTCTAGCGAACCCTGTCTGTCTCTACGTGCTGGCATCTCCCCGCTCCTCGCGGGTACTTTGCAGAAGAGCGGGAGAGAGACCGCCACGTGTATGCCGGGGCGTAGGTGTCTGAGTAATCAACGTCCACAAGTGACAGCTGCACACGCAAGCACTGGCTTGACAGGGAGAGAGCCCGACAGAGGGAGCGGGCCTGTTGTAGTGGAGCACCTATAACGGAGAAAAAAGGCGACAAAAGCCGCATCCGTGCGCGCAGGAGCACACTCTCTCCGCTCAGTACCCCCTCTTCCTCCTACGCGCGCCTCCCCCCCTTTCCCCTTCTACAGCTGCGCATCACACCACTACACATTCGTACGTGCACCCGCACACGCCTATGTAAAGAAGCAGATAAATGTGTGAGGTCGAGAGACAGAGCGCCGCGACCCTTTTCCTTTTCATCTTTTCCCTTCCAGTTGTCGAAACTCAGCAGCTGCGGACTTTTTGTTGTTTCTTTCGTAGCGCGTGTGCCATTGCAGCCAACACCCCTTCCTTCCTCTCCCTTCAACGTTTCCTGCGCCCCTCACGCCACCCTTCCCTTCTCGTTCCCCCCCCTCCTTCACCTTTTGGTTTGACATTTCCTGCTCCGCCTTTTGGCTTCTGCCACACTGCCGTTACCCTACAGTGCTGCACTGTGTATGTGTGTGTGTGTGCGTGTGTCTTTCCCTCTCTCACTGTGAAGCGTCTCTGTGCTTGTCTGCAGAGGTGACGACAGCGGCAACTACGGGATTCGGGTGAGGGCAAAGAGCGACTCAGAGAAGAGACCAACGCGCGCGCTCTTTTTGCGTTTCCTTTCATTTCTGTGGACATGAAGCGACCCACCTCCGTGCGGCAACCCGCACCGGCGAACGCACAGCGGGCGAGCACCGTCGTGGGTAGTAGCGGAGCGGCCGCTAGTATCAACAGGTGTATCAGTCTTTACAGGGCCGCGCCAGTGCTGGCAGCCGTGAATGCCACTACTACTACCGCCGCTAGTGCATCTCCTCCAATGCCGTCGCGCCCTTGTGGTGGGCCGGCGGACAGCAGCAACGGCTCGCACTCACCGAAGCGGTCGAACGTCTCGAGCTTTCTCACCCCACGTAGACTGAATGCGTCTGCTCAGAAGACGGTAGCGGCACCACCGCCGTCCCCGCCACAGCACGCGCAGTGGCCTCATGATGCAGTACCCAATCTTCGGCCAATCCCCTTTGCCTCCCCCACCCCATCTGGTGGGACGCCATCAAGGAGATGCGCGCGACACATCCCCGCGTTGTTGAGTGGTACGCAACCGCGCAGCGCCACGGTGACCACTGTCACCGCCACGAAGTCCTCCGGCTCGCCACGCTACGAAGGTGGATATGAACCTCCTCGAGTGGAGCGTCTTGCCGCTGTAGGCATCTTTTCTGCACAGAAGTTAATACCGAAGCCTGCGCCTTCGGCAATCGAGTCGTCAGGTGCGTCCCTCCTGACCGATAATTTTGTTGGTAATCAAGCGAATTCAGAGTCGGCAAATGGTGCTGCTCAGTCGACCTCATTCTCAGCACCGTCAGCGGCGGCGTGCGACAGAGCAAAGAAGCGGGCAGCTGCGAAAACACATGTCAAGGCAGTGACTGTGCACCGAAGAAGCGCTCCACCAGCTATGACGGCAATCGGTGCCTCTCCACCGACGCTGATACCAACGAAAGCGTCCCAGCCACGCCCATTGTCGGCACGCGCGATCCCCGTGGCGAACAAGACGAGTACGGCAGAGGTGGCGGATGCCATGCTTCGGGCCCAACAATCATCATCTTACACCAGTGCGCGCTTGTCGTCACTTCCGTTTCAAGTCAGCGAGGCGACACCGCCTCTCGCCTTCGCTACAGCAAGCAGGAAAAACAGCGCCTGGTCATCTGACCCCACAAACCGCTCAGTCGTTCTAGGGGCCTCTGGTGCGACTCTCGAGCCTTCGGTGACATCACGACGCCCCACGTGGTTGGAAAGTGTGGACGAAGAAGACACCGTCGTTACCGGCGCGGAGAGCATCCCTGTCTCTGCAGCGGCGAACCCCACCTATCCACTGGCGGGCGGTTCCTCAACGGCGTTACGGTCGGCTGCACCGGTGAAGGTGACACTACGGACGTCTGCACTGATGACCACGACGGCACCAGCACCGGAGCCCGCTGTCGTCAAGCCCGCAAAGAAGAGGTCAGAGGCAGAGTCGACGTTTGCAAGCGCCGCTTCCACCGCTGACGGAGGGGGCGCTGGCAAAGACCAAGAGAGGAGCTCAGGCCCCACGGCGGCTGTCAATGCCAAGGCAGCGCGGCGGTCACTCACACCAGAGTCGATCTCGCAGGTGAGGAAGTCGAGGGGCACGACGCAAAATACCACCAACGCTGCACCAACTCCGCCCCTCAGCTCTTCCCCTCAGACGCTGCACCAGCCGATCGCAATGGCGGCGGGCGTCTCGTCGTGCACCCCAAAGTTCTCCTCCAGTACTGGTAAGACGAACCGCTCTACACCCGCGCGTGGAGCAGCTTCCCCGAGCAAGAATCCCGACATGTTGCGAGGTGGGGTGCTGCCGCGTGCGACACCAACGACTGGAGCGCCTACAGCACCAGCCGCCGCCGCTGCTGCACCCGTTGTCACCTCTACGCCATTTCACGCGAGCGAGGTGTACAGCCAACACGCAGCCACCATCCTGAGCCAGACGTTGTCCGTCGTACGACCGATGGCGCCGGTCGTGCATGTGCGCATTCGCCCGGTGCTGCCGTCCATCGGTGAGAGCAGCAAAGGCCGGTGCGTCTTCTTCCTCGATCACGAGAACGTCATGGTGACACGCACTTGCCCAGGAATCTCTGCCGCCAACGCCTCTTCACTCATGCCGCCCTCATCCCTGGTCGAGCCCACGATGGTCCGACGCAGTGGCACGAATGGGCAAATCGTACCTGCCCTGCAGCTGTCCAACCTCAACTCGCGCACGCGGAGCCCCTCGTCTGGCACCAGAGGTGTAAGTGCCGCTCCGCCGTTGCGAGCGGCAGCAGGTCGTGGTGGCGGAGGCAAAGTGCTCGTGTCATCCACAGATGCACTGCGTACCGCGGAAGCTTCCGCGCCGATGAAGGCGGCATCCCCCGCGTGCTTCTACGGTAAAGACTTGGCACAGCTGCACTCACTTGTGGCTGCTGAAAGTCTGATGGCCTCGAAGACTTCTGCTGTAGCTGCCGGTGCTGACCTGCCCAGTGGCACCGACGAGGGCAACATTCACGTCTCTCCCTCGAGCCTTAGCCCTGCATCGGAGAACCTGCAGCCGCTCTCCTTGTTTCCACCCCCGCCACTGGCGGCGCATCACAACCGCACCACAAGCTGGACGAGTCAGGGGAGTGAGGAGCGCTCTCCCAGCAGTCGTTTGTCTTGCGGGTCGCCGTCCACGTCTGTATCGCCACAGCAGCTCGGTTTCGGCTCGTCAAGAAGCGGCGCTGAGGTTTCCATGGCCTTAGGCACCTTCGCTAGCGTATCGCGCACGCGTCCGTGGCTGACAACGTTCAAGTCGTTCACAGAAGAGGAGACGTCGTCGCTGTATGCGACCCCTCGGGAGCTGAAGGCGGGGAGTACATCGGGTGGCGCGTGCGCCCCCAGTAGTACCGGTAGGCACTGCAGCAGCGGCGGCGCTGCACGCGGCGGGTGCACCACCCCAGCACTGCAGCACCGGGCTAAAGGTCCGGGGATCGAGAGGAAGCCATGCTACGGCGGTGTTTCACTCTCGACTGCGTCTTGCATCACCGAGCGCAGGAACTCCGCAGCCACGATCACGACTGGCGTCAGCCCGCGCAAAGCCGCAACCACCGCCCCGTCTCCTGTCAGCACGCGCCGGCGTGCGTCGCGTTCAATCCTCGGTGCATCCGTGAGTGTTTCGGCCATGTCGATACCGACAATGCCCAAGACCAGTGGGGGCTTCATGAATGGCGCAAAGCTGGCCGAAGAGGATGCTGTCGCGGAGCCAAAGGAGGCTCATCACGACGAAGGGAGGCTGCAGCAGCAACAGACGCCTCTTGGAAACTGCAGCATATCCCCGCCCGGCGCTGCCACGTGCGGGGAGCAGCACTACAGCTTCGAGTTTGTGCACGACGAGGAGGCAACGCAGGCGGACGTCTTCGAAGAGAGCGTGTTGCACTTTGCTGACGAAGCACTGCTCGCGCAAAATGTCGCTATAATTTGTTATGGCCCTACAGGCAGTGGCAAGACGTACAGCATGATGGGAAGCCAAGTCCAGCCGTTCTCCACCTCCCAGTCATCGTTCGGCTCCACACCCTTCCGGGCAAGTGGGGAAAAGAGGCACCACGGCGGGGTCGTCAGCACCTCCTGTGCCCGCTTCCCACCGCAGTCCGACTCGAATGGTCCCACACCACCTGGCCCCGGCAGCACTGGCGAGAAGGAACGACAGATCATTGACGAGGCCGCAGCTGGGGTGGATGGAAGAGGCGCGGGGAGGGATGCACATGCGGTAGAGGACGATGACGAGAGCGACGGCACCAGCTGTCCAAAGCTCGGCTCAACATGGGAGTATCACTACGTCAAACACACATCTAAGGGAAACGGTGACTCAGCTGCAGCAGCAGCGCGGCGTAATCACCAACGTTACTCCCACACTGACGGCGGTGAAGGGGCTGCCTTGACGTCCTCAGCGATGATGTTCGAATGCGCTGCGGCACCCGGGAGCATGACGGAGATGGGCATCCTCCCACGGTTAGTCCACACCCTGCTGGAGCGCCGTGGCGAGGCCATTACAATTCGGCGAGACCCCGGCAGGGAAGTGGGGGGTCGGAGCGCACATAACTTACAGTCGAACTCGCGGCCGACGTCAACACTGAAGCGCGCCGGCGGTCTCTCCCTGACTCTCCGAGATCTCACCTTCTACGGCATCGAACTGTACATGGACGAGCTGTGCGACTTGCTGGACCCCGGGAAGCGACCGATTCCAACCGTCAGCGACACAGGTGGCTTGGAGGTGTTGTGTCAGCGCATCAACGAAGCCCGCGACTACCGTATCAGCGGCAGCCGTGGTGGTGCCAGCCACGGCACCACGAAGACTGCCCGCACCGGTGGCGGAATGCCGATCACGTCTCTGGCTGACCTGCGCCGCGCGTATCACCTCGCCCACGGGAACCGCGTCACGGCGCGCCACGCAAAGAACGACGCGAGCTCCCGCTCCCACGCCATTTTTCTCTTGCAGCTCGACTTTGATTTGATCGAGTCAACCGACGAGCCTCGCCGCCGCGCTGGTAGCGGGGCAGCTTCAGCGAGAGACGGGGGTGCTGCGGCGCCGCCTCTCCCGTCGGAGCATGTGCAGCGCGTGCACTCGTATGTCGCCATGGTGGACCTGGCTGGCTGCGAGCGGGTGAAACAGACCAAGGTAGAAGGGGCCGCGTTACGTGAGGCACAGTACATCAACAAGTCTCTCTCGGCCCTCTCGTCGGTGGTGCTCTCGCTGCACCACAACAATGCCCATGTGCCGTACCGCGACTCTAAGCTGACGCGACTGCTGCGGCCTTGTCTCGAGGGTGGCCGCGTTCTCACTCTCGTTCACGTAGCACCGTGTTCTAGTACGGAGGCAATCAGTACGCTGAAGTTTGCAGACCAGATCCGTCACATCCACATCCCCACCCACGCCCTCACTGCGACATCATCGAAGCACCGCGAGCTGCTGGATGTGTTTGCTGACCTCATTGACCCGATGCAGGGGCACTGGGAGTCGCAGGTGCGGCAGTCACAGTTGCAGCTGGACCGGCTTTGCGCTGACGTACGACTGTTGTACTTCTCGCGTGCTGTCGGTGCCATTCCGCACCGCACAGCTTCCAAGGATGCGTTGGCCAGCGATGTCGTTAGCGAGATCTCAGCGATGTCCGAGGTGGACGAGATCATCTCCATCTCCTCCGGTGACGTGAGCCAAGAGGAGGGCCCGCAACCGCTGACAGAGAATGCCACGGAGGCCGATAAGCGTCGCTTCGCCCTGCTCACCGTGATGCACCGACTCATGGGGCCCATTCACTTACATCAGCGTACGTCCATGCGAGATGCCGTGCGAGCGATCCAGTGTCGCGAGGAACATAGAGTGCTTGCCCACCGTCAGCAGGTACAGCGGCGCATCGATAAGCTGCAGGCGACGTTGCAGGAACTGACGACGGCAAACGCGAAGCTGGCGAAGGAGAACAGTACCCCGCTCCCGCGAGATCCGCACGCGTTAGAGCTGAGTCGCCGCATTCGTGAGAGCACCGAGGAGCTGGGGGAGTACACCAAAGAGCAGGCAGTTCTCATCTCTCTCACCACCGCCCTACGGCAGCGCCTTGCCGCGCAGGACGACCTGGAGGCGGCGGTAGATGAGCAACTACACAAGGTGCAGCACCGCACCGAGCAGGCCATGCGAACCCTCTCTGCCGCTGTCGCCGCTCACCCACCTGGTGGTCCACCTGCCGGGTCGGGAACGACGTTACCCAAGGAGCCCACGCTGCCCACCGACACCTCGACCACTACCGCGCTGGCGATGAGCACGAAGGACGACCCAGAGCTACGCGACATCGCACATCAGCAGCTATCACTTGCGAAGGAGCTCGCAGCTTTGCGGCTTGAGACGGCGTGCTTCGAGATCGGGACCGGTCTGTGGGAGGGTCTGTGGGCTCGCGCGATGCGTAAGGAAATCATTACAGCTATGGAGGTGGAGGTCTTTGCGATGGAGCGTATTCTACTTGATCGACGGGCGTTCTCGATGATGATGACCAGCGATGTCGATGTGGATGGCGAGGACGGATGCGTGGGGGACGCCGAGACGGGCCTGACTGCGTTACCCCTGACACCGAAAGCTGCAGCATACCCTGGAAACGGCCTTGGCTCCGTCGAGCGGAACGAACGCGACACAAGTGTCACTACCGCCGAACACCAAGTCTCTGCGCCACTGATGCATCCGTCCCCAGAGTCGTCGCCACCCGGAGTCCATCTCTCAGTGCCAGTGTCCTCACACTCAGCACTGTGGTCACGCCTAGGCAGTTACCTGCACCGTAGGGCCGAGTCGTGCGACGGGAGCGGCGGAGTCGCTACGTCGCATAGGAGCGCTAACAAGGTCGAGGGAGGGGCTGCAGTGCCGCTCAGTTCTTTAGTGCTGCAGCGCTCGCGTCGGGACCGTGCGGTGGACCTCGCTACTACAACCGCAAGTGACAAGTCTGTCAGTTTTGCAACCAATTCGTTCAGCGCCGTTGCGTCGAGCAGCGAGGGCCTGCGCCTGCGCAGTGCGCTAGCTCCTGTTGCTGGTGTCGTGCCCTCGTCATCGCCATGCAGAGGGCTTGAGGGGCTGGTACCAAACCCACTGACGGTGCTGATGACAGGTGAGCAGCAGAATCAGACCCAACACCAGATGGGCTCTATCTCATCCTTGCCATCGTCGCGCCACAACAGCAATGCCGCGGCCGTTGTGGCGGCGCTTATGCCACTTTCTCTTGCTGGCTCCTATGAGGAGGAGCAGTCGATGCAAGAGGCGTCTCTGCAGATGCTGTTACGAGATGGCATTCCATGTGAGGTGTGCTGCTTGGGCGAGTCGGCCAGCTACACCCTTCAGCACTACATCCTGCCTAGCAGCGCCGATGCACCCCTGAGAGAGGAGGCCAGGCATGAGGATCCGGCGACAAATTTTTCCGCCGCGCCCGACCGCTACCCCGCCACGGAGGACTCCGGCGCGACCGAAAAAGAGAGCGACGCTAGTTGGCTTGCCTCGGCACGCAAGGGCCATATAACTACTCGGGAGTGGTCGTCGTCGAGGCAGCCTTGCGAGCGTCCTGGCGGGCCCACGGTTGGGCTTTGTACCACTCGTCAGGGTCGCCTGCGACTCGTGCGCATACCGCGCCGGCAGAACTGCTATGTGCTCGAGTTTCTCTACACCCACCAAGGGCTCCCGATGGCGCCGAGGCTGCAGGCCGCGGTGCTGGGAAAGTCGGAAGACACATTCACATCGATTCCAGGCAAGACCCACCTGGAACAGATGGTGGATGCTCTACCGTCGGTGCAAGGTGCCGCAGGTCGGGGTGGTGGCGGTGGCAGCAGCGGCAGCACCGCCACCCAGCCACAAGGCCCATTGCGCGAGCACCGCCTGTTCGCGATCCCCCTGTTCGACCCCACACTTCACCTGCACATGCACGTGTTGGAGGAGGGCATACCAAACATGACGACGCCGGTGGCGGCGGCTGTGGGCCTACCGAGCGGTGGCGATGCTCCTGCAGTTGCTGGCTCGACCTTCGAAGATGCTAGTGATCCCGGTGGATCCGTCATATTCACATCCCCTTCCCCGCCTTTCCCTGCATTGTGCGTCGCTCGGCGTCCGGAAGATGGGCCGCAGCTTGTGGTAGAGGTGCGCGGCGTGCCACAGACATCCTCGACATGTCGACGGATGATCACTGCCGACACCAAGCAGAAGCCAAAGTCTAACCAGAAGCGTCAGCAGAAGCCCCGCTCGCCGAACAAGACGACTGCCAGGGCAGGCCAGGCGGCGGGGCCTGCGCTTCACGGTGGTCAAGCTCAGCACGCAGTTGGCCGCAGTCCTTCTCGGCCCTCCGCGTCTCGAGCTCCAGCAGGGACTAGGGCGGGGGTCTGGAGCGGCCTCGTGCTGGCGAAGCGGCTCAGTAGCGGTGGAGAGTTGATGTTGCCGTCCTCCTGCATCCTTGCAAACACAGGCTGCTGCTCGTTGGTGCTGCGCTTTCCTGCTCCTTTCTTTGCTTCCTCCGCGTTGCGCGTGGAGAGGGTGGAGGCGGTGGTCGGGGCGCTCTGCGGAATCCTGCGCCCCTCCCTGACGGCGCCAGAGGTGCGGCCGTCGTCGTCGCTGTCTTCGTCTAAGCAAGTTGGTAGCGCGCGACGGCGTCTCTCCAGTTCTCCCTGGTCCACCTCTGCAGGCGGCACGGAGAGGGGCGGTAGCAACAATGGTGACCAACGGCGCAGCAGCGTGTCGCGCTCGCCACTGTCGAGCGCATGCGCGCCGCCCGGGCTGGAGGTCGTAGACTACGCTCACATTCCATACACCATATTTCTGGGCTCTGGCAGTCCTATTCGTTCCTCCCCATCCAGGGCAACAAGTGTGGGAGACGGCGTAGAAGGCCTCGGCTACGGGCCCTTCGCCTCTGGACACCCAAGTGCGTCGTTTGGCAACGCGGCCGCGCTGGCCTCGGCCTCCTCATCGGCGATCAGCAGCGACTCACTTGACGACCTGGGCGTGTTGAGTGGAGGTGTACTGGGGGACACGTTGCAAAGCAGCTTTAGCCAAGGGCACGGGCGCTACATTGCTACCACCATGCCACCCGACACATCTCTGCTGCAGCATAACACCTCTTTGAACGGCTTGCCGAGGCCATCCCGTGGCAGTTCAATGTTGGGCCCTCCCGCAGCACCGTTGATGGATCAGCGGTGTGGTGCAACGCTGCAGGTACAGTTTTACTGGATAGCAACGCCTCTCAACATGGAGTCACCCCACCTGGACGCGGGCCGCAAGAACAGCAGCGGTGCAGGCTGCAGCAGCGCCAACGACGGAGGCGGTGATAATGGGGCAGCGAGGCGGCACACCATTGGCAGTAGATTTTCCTCCCAACCCAACACGCATACCACCGCTTCCACGGACACGTCGGTGGAGGCAGCAGAGGTCGGGGTTGATCGCCTCGTACGGTCGCAGGTGAAAGCCGCACTTTCCATTTTGGCTCAGTTCTCCTACGTCTTTGTTGATGGTCGTCCTCGCAGCGATGTCGCTGACGTCGGTGAAGGCACTGCTGCCTCGTCCCTGGGCTCGACGCTCACAGCGAGCTTCAGTGCGCACGACGTGCGGCGGCCATTGGTCCTCGAGCACGGTAGCCATCGACGGAGCCAGTCAGAGGCGGACGCCGCGCGTTTCCGCGATGCCGTCGCCGTCACTTCCCTTCTGCGACAGCTTGACACGTACCGCCATCGAATCCGCCGCCTGTTCCGTCAACAGCTGTACGACGCTGAGGACATTATTGGCGACGACGTGGCGCCACCCGCGCTGCAGTCGTGGCTCAGTGGCGAGCTTGGACGCGGCGCCTACCTGCGTGAGGTGCAGGGTGAGGTGAAGCGCACAGTTGGGCTTCCGGCGTCGACCGTCTTGAGCAGCGCTAGCGGCGGTGCGGCGCCGCTGCTGATGATGTCATCTGACTGGCACTCAAGAGGCGACGACCGAGGCACGGATGCAGCGCTGTTGGAGCCCGAGAGCGGTGACGCTGGCCCCAACACGCAGGTGACGGTCACCGACGCGCGAGAGGCGTGTGCGAAAACGGTACCGTGGACTGTGTGGCAGTGGGCATACCGCTGGCCTCTGCTGCATCGACTTTTGCGGGGGGACTCGGTGACCCGCCTGGGCAGCGGGGACGCTTGCCCCGCAGGACGTCCTTGCGTTAGTCAGGCAGAGGGGACTTCCGCATGGCTACCTCTGGCGGCTCACAGCAGCAGCAGCGCAGCATTGGTGACTGTGACGTCGTCGCCTTTTCTCGCGTCTTGCTCCATGGTTGCCTCGCCAACCTTTGCTTCCAGCTCCTCGAGCTCCGACGAGGGGTTCGTGATGGAAGGTGACTGGCTCACGGAGGCGAAGCTCGCGGCGCGTTCAAAGCGGGTGTGGCTGCCGGAAGTGTTCACCGCTACGGTACCGTCTTACTTGGAGAACTGCTCCTATGCGGGCCTTTAGGCAAGGGCGGCAGCGAGGAGGGGTGGAAGAGGCTGCAGTCATGTGACATCCACGTGTGTGTGTGTGTGTGTGTGTGTGTGTGCGTGCGTGCGTGTGTGCATTTATGTCCGCGGCGGAAGCTGATTTATATTCTTCTATGTTATTTGAAAATGGAAAGAGTTGGATATGAAAGCCGGGCCCTTGGTTGTCTCCTCACACCTTCCATGGCATCTCTCACCCTCTCCCTCTCTGTCGTCCTCGACAGCAGCACAGAGCACTTCCCCTGTTTTCTCCGCCGTTTTGGGAGGTTGCCGCATACTTTCCCTCGCCCTCGTAGCGGGCGCCATAACACTCACCAGGTGGCGAGAGGGGGCGAGGGGGGCGGCGATTTGTTCCTCAACCACCACCCGTGTAATCCCCCCTCCCCTCCCCTCCCCTCCCCTCCCCCGTCGTCTCCACTGAAGACGTCACCGTTTCTCGGTTCTTCTCGGCTTCCTGTCTTTTCTGGCATCTGGCGACTTTAGCCGCTTTCCTACACACGCAGAGGTACTCACACTCACATACGAGCGAAACCACCGCACAGCGCTCACGCGGCGGGCTCTCGCTCTCGTTCTTTCTCTCTCTCTCTCTCTTTCTGTCGCCCTTTTCCCCAGCTCCTCTCTCAGGCTCCGCCAGTGTGGTGTGATGATACTATGTCCATCGGCGCTGATGAGGGGCAGCCTGTCCTCGCGGTGCGGCAGTTCCGCCTCCGCGACGGTCAAGACACTGATAGCAGCGACAGCGAGGATGGAGTAGGCTGGCCAGCCTCGAGGTGGCGAGGTGGCGCGAGTGCAGCTGCGACGGCGGGGTCCCGTCTTGCGGATGTGTCGCAGAGGCCCTCATCGTTGACCGCTACCGTGGCCCCTTCCGCATTACATCCTCCAAGGGCAGGCTCCTCGAGCTCGTTGGAACTGTTCACATCCTCGTCGAGGTCCTCGTCGCCAGCTCGCTCTGCACTCCCCCCAGACTTCCGGAAGCCAATGGCCGCCGCCGCCATCACCACCACGCAAAAGGGCGTGCTGAGTGAGAAGATGAGTAGGAGCACCACCAGCAGCGGCAGCAACACCCGCCCACCGAGACACGACATGGACAGTCGTAAGCACGGCGACAGCGACACCGCGCAGACCAGACAGTATGTGCAGAGCGCTGGTTCACCTGTGAGAGCATTGTGTACCTCGACGGCTACGTGTTCGACAATGGAGGAGGAAAGGCAGACCATGCCAGGCGAAACCATTGCTGGCTATGCTGCTGTGGTGGTAGCGGTTGCCTCTGCACCATCACCGACTGCCTCCAACACACCAGCACTTTGCTCGGATGCGGTGCAGCCACGATCGGCCGCAACGGGTTTCTTCGAACGGATAGAAGCGTCACCCCCTAAAGCCGTTGATGACGCCGGCTTTACCACTTCCTTCACCTCTTTCTCGGCTGGCGCTGCAGCCGGAAAGTCGCAAGCCGCGGTATCCACCACCGCCATGGCTGCGCTGCGTGGTCCAGCCTCACCTTCCGCAACTGCACCATCCCTTCCAGGCACAACCAGCATGAGGTCTACCATAATAGATGCTACCCCCACCGTCGCAGCCGCCGTTGTTCCAGTTTATACAGGTGGTCCTAGTGAAGTGAGACAAGAGCCTCTCCAGACGAAGGTTGGCGTCGTGGTGTCACCGATGAGGTTCCCTAAGGTGCCTCTGGCGGCCTCGAGCTCGTCGTCTTCCTCGGATGATGCTGCTACCCTACTGGCACCCGTTCGGGTTGCCAGGTCGGCCAGCGCCGGGTACCGTACCGGAGACGTGGACACTGCCATACCGGGTCAATCCATACGCAAGCTCACAGTGCCTTTGACCACCGCTGCGGTGGCGGACACATCAACATCTTCCGCGTCTCCACAGCAGCCTCCACCGTTTACCACGCAGTCGTTCGTTGCTGCCGCTGCTAGACAAACTGTGACTCCAACGGAAGTCTCCACTGCAGCGCCTCATGACGGAAGCAGCGCTTCAGGCAGTGGCTGTCCTGTGCTGTCCGGCCCGGGCGGTGTCATGTACAATCGTGTGAGCGCCCAGGGTCGCGGCTTCGTGCCGTCCAGCGTCCTCGAAGCTCCATCACGACCCAGGTGGCACACTCTCCAGAGCGAACACACGACATCACGCTCCTTTCTCGCTACAGTGGTACAGCCAGTGGTTATCCCAGCAGCGCCTTCCTCACCCCCTGGTTCCACTCTCTCGACTCAAGCTGCTTGCGCAGCGGAGCCATTGTCAGCGGCGGCGCATGCGAGTTCGTTCTCCACGTCTCCACCTTCTGTGAACCTGCCTGCTCGCCCGCAGCGGCAAGCACCCCGCCTGCCGGGAGCGATTCGCACCTCTGCTGTCCTCTCACTCATTGAAGATGATGATGCGGAGCGACAATGTAGCTCTTTTTCGGCTACGAGTGCCCTATTAAGGGAGCGAAGCAGGGTAGATACAGGGCAACCGAAGACCGTGGATGTGCAGCGCCGAGGCCCTCCGTCGTCACCATCCGCGTCACCACCTTTGCCACCGCCACTAGCGACTTCCTTGTCGCCCGTCCAGCGTGCTGTTTCTTCTGTGGATCGCGCAGCGTCGCCTCTCGTGTCTCGGTCTGCCGCTCTGACTGCCGCTCAGCGACAATGGGAAGCGGCATTGGTCATCTATGATGATCGCGTGCCTCCTGCAAAGCGGCGAGCGAAGAACCAGGCGCTGGCCGTGACTGGCAAAACAGCTGCGCTCGCTTTTGCAGACCCTGTGTCAGCTTATCTGCTGCGCGGACTACGGAAGGTCGCCTCGCAGGAGGGGAAAAGGGAAAACTTGCTGACATGTCGTCCCGTGTTGCGCATTGGTGGTGGTGCTGCAATGCGCAGGAATTATACCAGTGGTTTTTCTGAAAAGCACCCGCTCGATGGTAGAGTCGTCAACGATGACGACGATTATGAAGCTGCGGACGACAGTGACGGCGCCACTCGCGGTAGCCGTGACAACCACACTGCATTGTACGGCTCCACCGATCTACTCACTGGGCATCGCCAATATCCTGGGTGGAGCTCAGCTGATGACCGGTCAGCGAGGGTGACGAGATATTCCACGAGCAACCACACCGTGCAGCACCTCTTTAGCGAGGCTCGGCGGCAGCAGCGCAAGGTGGATGTCGACTTCTCGATGTCTGGCACTGGTAACGGTGGTTCGATGTCATGCGTAATGATGCATCTCGAAAGGCAAGGCGCACAGACGGCGAGAGTCCTCAAAGCCACGCACAGCGACGTTAGTAGCGGAGCACTGCCGCCCGCAACGCTCCCAACCACTGCGGCATCGAGAACGACCGCGGTGTCGCCTCGCACCGATGAGGCGGTGAGCGTCGACCTGCTCAACTACCGTCACTCTCGCAGAAAGCAGTAGCAAACAACACCGATATCGTTGACAAGGGGGGGGGAGCACTGACTGCGCTAACACCACGACCACCACTCCGTGGAGGTCGCGGCCGGTGTGCTCGCCCGAGCTTAAACTGACTTGTTCGTTTGTTCCTTCTCCAGCCGCATGTGCGCGTGCTATGGCCCTACTGCGCCTGAGCGCATCGTGTGTTGTAGCGGAGAACTCGAGGTGCCTCCGTACTACGCAGCTTCGCGTGGTCTCGCTCCTCTGCACACTCCCTCTCTTTTGCCTATTCTCTGTGCCGCCCTCACCATTCCCCTTCCTCCTCCCCCCCTCTTTCTCAAAGGCCACCCTCACATCCACCCATGACCATGCAGGCCAACGTAGCTGACTCCCCGCCCGCAGCACTAACCCTGACGTGGCAGTCGCACACTGACTGTGGCTGAGTGTCAAGAGTAAGGAGGACAGAGAGGGAGTTGTACTGAGTGACGACATATACACCGCCCCCCCCTCTTGTTTTCCCCTCGTCGCTTCCAACCTTCTCTCACGGCTTTCCCCCTTTCCTCCTTTGCCTTTCCGCGCACACGTGCCTCAGCATGTCACGTACGCGTGCGCTTGTGCGTCTGTCTGCTCTTCTGCGTATCGACGCCACTTTCTTCCTCGCTGTGTTGTACTGCTCCCATGCGTGGGGGCAGGGGCCTAAATCGAACAGAAGGGCGGCACGACAGCCTCATCGCTACTCCTGCACACACACCCCATCCGCCCACCTCAACCTCAGCCTCCCCTCTCTCGCATCTCTCTCCACACACACGGCCGCACAGCACCACTCTTTCGTAGCGATGAACCGTTTGAGGCTGCGCCGCTCTTCTCCTGCGCAGCGAGAGCCCTATCCGACAGTGAGCGACTTGATAGACCGGCACCAGGACGCCAACCGCCACAGAAAGCGGTGGGCCAGCGCATGTGGCAGGAGTTGTGTTGCTTTACTATACATTTTTCTCTTCATAGTTGCCGTGGCGGGCTTTGTGGGCTACATCGTATCGCGGAGTCCCAAGGAACTGGGTGAGCAGTGGGAGGACGTGCGCTCCTATGCGATGTGGTGGTGGTGGTCGACGATGCGCGGTACGACGTCACCGTGCACCTACGCCGGAGTGCGGCCCTACAGCTGAGGCGGCGCGGTAGACAACACAGGTAGGCGCGACTGCTGGCTTCGCCGTTGCCCTCCAGCGACGGCTGTGCCGTCTTCACATCGCCAGCCTTCTGACACCAGGGGGCCGCAGCGGCTTCCTGTTACGGTGTCGACGCGGTTCTCGTCACCGCCAACTGTGAGTGGACTGTGGGCAAGGTGCGCCGCGGCACAGACGCCGTTGCTACGCCATTCCTCTCTCAACTCCATACGCCTCTACGAGTCACCGCACGGTGTGGCGACGAGTGGCCTCTTCTCGAACATCCGAGCTCCGATGTGCGTGCAGTCGGGTCGCGTGTACGCAGCGCTGCCGCCGAACGTGTCTGTCATCACGCCGACCTACAGTTTGGGGCAGTACGAGAACTTCTTCGCGAACTTGACGGACGCGGTGCTGAAGCGTGGTGTTAAGTACCCCCCGCTCACCACAGTACCAGCGGCTGGTGTGCTCATGGCTGTTCCTGGACAAGCTGGGTACCTCTACACGTTGATGCACGAGGGCCTACGGGGGTGGAGCTCTCTCATGGAGGAAGGCTTCGGCCTCGGCTTCGACTCGGAGGAGGACAAGAAGGCGTGGCGCGAAGTGCAGAAGCAAGTGCTGTTCCTCTCCCACCCGGCCACGGACACTGCCCAAGAGACGGCGCACTCGTTTGAGGTGGCGCGGCGGTTGGCCAACGCCTTCTCGCAGCCGACAGAGTCGCCCTTCTTCTCGATTGCCCCTATCAGCCGCATTCGCGCTGGGGAGTGGTCGCGGGAACCGATGTACTGCTTCTGCGGTGTGTTTATCGTGCCATCGGCGGGGGTGCGGGACGAGGGTAATTTCAGCCAGTCTGGATACAACTACATGCGCCGCGTCGCGAACCGGCACTTTGGTGGTGCGCCCCTGGAGGATAGCATCTTCTACACCTCTGCAGTACGGGCTGCCTGGCCACCACAGGATAATGCGCTGTCGACGTCGCATCAGGGCGATCGCAACTCGTATCGACGCCCACGCTTGCTCTGGATCAGCCGCAGCAGTCCACGTATCGTCGATGAGGGCAAGATCATCAGCATCGCCAAGGAAATTGACTTTGAGGTGTACGTTGACACGCAGTACGCGTCACATGCCAGTGCGGCGGAGCAGTTTTACTTGGTGAGTCACGCAGACGTGGTAGCTGGGTTTCACGAGGTGGCGCTCATCAACGCCGTCTGGATGGATGCGACCAGGCGCCGGCTATGTCGCACTTTATTCGAGTTTCTTCCATACGCGCAGGTGAGACAGGTGGCGCGCGTGTGTGTACGGGGTGCCAATGGTGGCGTCTGGAAATGCCTATGTGTCGGTAGCCCCTGTGGAGGCGGAATTTATGGGCCCCAACTATGACACAGACGCCAAGCGCGAGCTCATGAGTGAGGACAACACTGTGCGTGCCGTCGCTACCCACCCTGCCTTCACAGAGCACCGTGCCAGGTATGACCTAGTTCAGGTAGAGACGCAGCTACGGGAGCTGTACACCAAGCTGCAGGGGTGCCTGTAGGCACGCACGGCTCCATTTCCGCGGACTCTGCCAGCAGTTACCAACCCGAGCGCACTGTCTCTCTCTCTCTCGAACTGCTTCAATGTACGCATTCTGTGCTGTCCTTCTTCGCCGTGCGGCTGGTCCGCTTCACCAGGATGACCACAGCGGCCTCGTTTCGCGGGTTTCACTTCGCCTTGTAGTTCTTCAACGTATCCCATTCTACCGCAGGTCGCTCCCGGCGCAACGCCATCCAGGGACCTGACCCGCCGATGTCCGCAGCGATAGATCGCTCTGACCTTCCTTCGTCGTGGGTGCTTGGCCCTGTTACCACCAGAAGTGACTCGGCATTTGGCAAGGTGAGGGCAGGGGCGCTGCTTGGCTTCCCCACATAGAGCGAGGGGCACTGGGTCCCTGAAATGCCACACGCTGAGATGCCGGGCATAATCAGTGGCACTCCACAGCGGAAGAAATCAAGAGGTGAAAAGAGGGAAGGTTGCGTCACCTCCACACTTGGCCAGTGAAAGAGCGGACGACAGCGAAGTCTTTGTGGGACGGGAAGTCGCCGAAGAGTCGGACTACTGGGCGATTTCTTCCGTTTTGCTCTTCTCTCGTCCTTCCTGTAGAGATGTCCTTGCGCGTTGGTGGGCGTGGGTGGCGCGTAATGGGTACCGCCTCTCCTGTGATGGCATCCGTACGATGGCATGCGAAGGAAGGGCCGACGAAACATTATGTGAGCCGCAACAGCGGTGAAGGCAGACAGGCTGTGTGAAGTGTGTGTGTGTGTGTGTGTGTATATAACGCATGTACATGAATGCGCATGCGGCTGCTGGACGGCGGTGATGCCGTACTCCTCGGAGGAGGGTGGCGGTTCTGGGGATCGGCATTTGCCCCCCCCCCCCTCCTTCCCTCCCTCCCTCCATCACCCTCCAGCCGAACACGCACAGCAGCGGCTAAGGAAAAGCACCTTCTCCCTCTCCTTTCCCCCTCTCTGCGCACGTATTCCCCTGGGTGCCGTGTGCTCCCAGGGGAATACGTGCGCAGGTGAGTAGAAAAAGGAAAACAGCGCGAAGCGCTAGCCCATTTGTGGCGCCTGCTGATGTCTTCCGAGTGCTACACGTGTGCTTCCTCTTTTCTTCGGCGAGAGGAGGAGGATTCGCCATGACGGAGCAATGTGTTGTAGGGGCAGGCGAGACACTCTGCTTCCTCAGCGCGCCGTTCCCTTTCCCTCGTAGCACCCAACTCCCGTTCGCTCACGCCTCGCTCATCTGCCGCTCACTCGCCTACTCTCAATGCCCTTTGCGCGCAACGAACTCACCCACCCTACTCTGGTGTGCTTCGCCTTTTTCCCCGTGCGCCTTTTCTTTCTGTTTCCTGCCTACCATAACTCCTTCCTGACGACGGCTAGCCACTTCAGCACGTGGCATCTCAGGGCCCAGTGCCCCTCTCTTTGGGGGAGGGGTGGGGAGGCCAAGCAGCCTGCAGCCTGCCCTCGCGTACGGCTATGCGGAGATTTGGCGTCGGTGGGCAGGCCTGGCCTGACACTGCGCTGAAGAGACGTGCGGTCATGAGCACGTTAGTGCCGACTCACAGGAAATCGTGCCGACGATTCAATCCACATATGGGCGTGCGCCTGCCGTTTTTTTGTTCTTTTCTGTCATTGCGGCGTTGCGGTGATGTTGAGTGTAGTGCTGAGTCTCGCTTGCGCTGCATGAAGTGGGGATACGCAATGGGGTGGAACGACGCCCGACGGCGTTGGTTGGTCCCGTTCAGTGATATAGCCGCAGTGCAGAACAGAGGTATAAGTGAGCTGTGGTTGTGTATGCGTCTGCTAGTTGGCTTATTCGTGGTGGAATAAACGCGCTGGAAAGACAAGAAGGGTGTCATCCCTCACTCCCCTTCTCTCCTCCTGCCTGTACTCGACGCATGGATGTGCTTAATGCGTGCCTGCGCCTGTAAATGCCTGTGCGTCTTGCTCGGTACGCCTACAGGTGCGCCAGCACGCGCCGTACCACGCGCGCCACCGTCGAGGTTATCGTGATGGTGATCGTCATCGTTCTTGTCGGCCCTTCCTCTCTCTCTTTTATTATTCAGTTTTGCGTTGCAGAGTGAGGAACCCTGCAGCAGCGCAACAGCGGCACTCAAGAGAGGGAGAGGGGACGGTGCAGAGGACAGACTTCTTGAAAAAACTGTCAAGCTCTACACCCAGGCCCATGCATAGCAGTAGAAATATACATACATTTTTACCCCCCCCCCTCCTCCCTCCTTCCGCTCCACACCGCTGTTACAGAATCCCAAGCAAACTTCAAGAGAGAAGCCGCGGGTCTTTTCTCCTTCGCCTACCTGGCTGCACCCAGCTGGAGGGAGTTCCTGTGAAGGATGAGGAGGCTCATCACTTGTATGGCGGACGCACCGCGTTGGGCTGCTCGTCTAGGCGGCACCGTGACGCTTCTCCACCTACCAACTCCTTCACACCCTTTTCTGCGTAACTGCACCACTGCCGCAGCACGAACGCCTCGACGGGGTCTCTCGTCTTCGTCTTTGCCCCCCTCCTCAGGTTCCAGCGACTCGCCCTGTCGCGGCAGCGCTGAAAGCAGCGTTGGGAAAAGTTTCCTGGGTAGGCTGAGAAAGCTCTACTTTGACTTTCAGATCTATCGAGATCGCCAGCTCGACGCTGTGGCGACCGAGGAGGCGCAGGCGGGCATCGAGCGCTTCTGTGAGAATAATGGCGGCGCCTCCCTCTTCACCGCCGCTGCATCAATCAAATCTACAAGGCATGGTGGGCAGGTCAGTGACGCGCAAGCTCGCCGGTGCCGCTCGCCGCTCATCTCACGCAATCCCACGCTGTGCCCGCGCAGCGTTCTCTTCGTTCCAGGCTCAAAGTCGCGCTCTTTGGCCAAAATTCCAGCTCTGCGGGCAGACTGCTACATCCTTGATCTCGAGGACAGCGTCGGTGTGGCGTCGAAGCGGCAGGCACGTGAGAACATTCAGGCTTTTATCGAAGACCTGCAGAGGGAGCAGCGCACCCAGCAGGCTGGCAAGGTTTCCAGCGGCGGTGGTGAAACTTCTGTCGAGGCGGGCGACACGTATCCCCGCCTGATTGTGCGCATCAACTCGCCCGACTACGACCCGGCGACGGCGATGCTGGACTTGGAGCTGGTAGGTCTGCTCGGTCCCGCCATTGAAGGCATAGCGTTGCCCAAGACGACCGTGCGCACTTATGAGCTCGTTAAGGACTACGTTTACCCGTGCCATCAGCTGTGGGCCTTCTTCGAATCCCCACTCTCCGTCATGCAGGCGCCCCTTATCTGCAAGCAGCAGGTGTATCAGTACGCCGTCATGGGGTACAACGACTTGAGCGCCGAGCTGGAGTTGCCCATGACCGCACCCTCTACTGCGTCTGGCGCCACCGACGGTGACCTCCTTGGTGAGGCGAAGGAGTCTCTGTACATCACGTCGCGGCTGCCGCTGTGGCAGAGCACCGTGCAGGTACTGCTGGCTGCTCGCGCGCATAACATGTTTGTCATCGATGGTGTCTTCAACAACCCTACAGACAAGAACGGCTTCCGCCGCAGTTTGCAGGAGTGTCGTCGGCTGGGCCTGAATGGCAAAACACTAATCCACCCGGCGCAGATTGAGGCCACCAACGCGGCATACACACCAGCAGAGGCGGAGGTGGTGTGGGCGCAGCGCATCGTCGAGGCAGTTAAGCGCGCTGCGGGCGACGTGACCAGAGTGGACGGTAGTATGGTGGAAGAGTTGCACCAGCGGCAGACAAGGCATGTTCTGGCGTTGCATCGTAGCGCTGAGATAGAGAAGACGTACCCGATGACTGAAGCACCGCAAGGTACCGCTGACACGAGCGCCTCTAAGGAAGCCACTGGCGGCACCATCGAGGCCGGAGCAGCTGGAGGCGATGGCAACGTGATTGGCCGCCAGCCACGCCGGACCCCTTCCCGGCATCGTCATGTGAGCTGATGCTGACTGAATGCGGTGACTGAGGTGTCGATCAAGTACAGCAACGCTGTTTGTGTTCGTTTTATGTGCACCCGCCCTTGCCCTCGTCACGAAAAGAGGGAACACGCGGAGAGAGAGAGAGCCCAGCGCATGACGCAGAGAGTGCGGGGCTACGTCAGCGACTTTCACAGCAGTGCTTTGTCGCGCATCGTAGCGCTTCAGACGTGTCCGTCTCCCCCTCCTTCCCTCCCCCCTTCACTGCCTTGCGATCGCCAAGTGACATGAGGAAAAATGAAATAATACAAAGAAAACGTCATCAATGCCGACTCAAAGCACCAAACCGGCTGAGGGGGCAAGGCGCGATCAGGCCCTCTTTCCCTCTCTTCCTCTGTGCGCGCTTGGTTCTGTCCTCTCGCCGTCTTTTGGCTTCACTCCCCGTCTCCGCCCTGCTGCGCTTTTCGTGCCACGTTGCCCTCTCCTCTCCCTCTCCGCTCCACTCCTCTCTCATGTTGTGCATGTGCTGCTGCTGTTTTTCCTTGCTCGCGCGCTCTCCTTGTGTGACCCACCCATCAGTGCGCCTCCATCCGACAGACGTGAGCAGGAAAGAAGTGTGCAAGGCAGCTGCTCGCCCGCTTATTGCAAACACATTCATCTCTTTCTTTCTCTCCATATACCCCGCCCCACACACACAAGACTTGCATCACTCCCCCAATCACTCGCCCTCTCCCTTCCTGAGTTGACTTAGCGGCTTGACACTTTCGTGTAGATGTATGGAGGATGCGTGCCGCTGACGGCCACCGGCAACGGTGGCGGTGTCGTGGCCACGTGTGGGCAGTGCGGTGCGGCGTTTCACAAGGCAAGCGCGCGTTTCTGCAGCCGGTGTGGCGTGCAGCGGGACGGCCCAGCAGCAACGGCGGTGACGACAGCGTCCAAGACGACAACGGAGAGGAAGTCAAAAGCCAAAGAGGTGGCCCTGTCTATGCCGCCCTTGACCTCTGTCGCCAAGGGGTCAGTCTCTGGGCCCTCGAGTGATGGCACGAAGGGCACGCTGCGACCGTTTGATGTAGAGCAGCTCAGCAAGCGGAAGCGAAAGAGCAGTGGCGGTAGTGTGCTTCCCCCGTCCTTGACCGAGGCATCGTCGTCTTTGCTAGAGTTTCGCGACCCCAGCGAGGTCACCTCCATCACCACACCCAAGCAGCGCACTAGCCATACGCCGGCAGTCGGAGGTACGCTCTCCTCCGCCGTTGGGGCTTCTCTGAGTCTTTCTGATCAAGAGCAACAACAGCAACAGCGTCGGCGCGCGTCTTCTATCTACGCCAAGGACAGCGCACTCCCCAAGCAACCTTCGGCATCGATAGCCGACCCGGGCCCCTTTGATCAGAATCTCGCTTCGTCCTTCGAGAAGGATGCAGCGACGGGGGACGCTACGGACAACGGTGCTGACCAAAGTTGCGTCCCCATCCCGCCCCCCGAGCAGCGGCCACCGTCCACTTCTCCGCTGCCCATGGCGCTAGCCCGCGAGGACGGGAGCAGGGTAGCGGTCGCGGATGGCTCAGACTTCGCGGGGACTTCGGCAGAAGTAATTCCCGTTGCTTCCCCGGCAGCTGCGCACGCGCCCACAAGCGACCGCGGTGACACCGAAGAGGTCATCGCGTCTCTGCGCCCATCGGCAGAGGAGGAGGCGCAGTACACTGCCTGGGGGACACTCTCGCCTGACGACCTCACCCCCGAGATGCTGCAGACCAGGAATGCTAGCGAGCTGCGACAGTGGCACAGGGGCACCCTCATCGGTCGCGGCACCTACGGGTCTGTCTACCTGGGCCTTCTTCCTGACGGCAGCTTTCACGCCGTCAAGTGTGTGGCGCTAGGCAACAAGAAAGCTGCAGCAGATCATCTCGGCGTCCTCGAGCTCGTTTCGCTGTCGCGTGAGATCAACATGATGCATCGATTACGGCACCGAAATCTTTGCACATTCAAGGGGGTCTACTACGACCCGGAGAGTGTGTCCATCTGCATGTTTATGGAGTACGTCGGCGGCGGCTCCCTCTCCGCCCTCGTCAAAAAGTTCAAGCCGTTGCCACCCTCGGTGGTGCGCAGCTGGACCCAGCAGCTGCTCTCCGGGTTGCACTATCTGCACAGCCAGCACATCATTCATCGTGACATCAAGGGTGACAACGTGCTGGTCGATACCACGGCTGATCCAGCCACCCTGTCGCAGATCAAACTCGTCGACTTTGGCGCGGCGCGGCGGCTTACAGACGCCGTGTCTCAGAGTAGCACCGTGATAGGCACACCGTACTGGATGGCCCCAGAGGTGGTGGACGCGTCCGGGGACGGGAGCGGGTATAGCTACCAGGCGGACGTGTGGTCGGTAGGGTGCACCGTAGCAGAAATGCTGACGGGGCGGCCACCATGGCCGTGCAGGCCGAGTGCACCGTCCGCTATCATGATGATTGCGTCCGCCACCGGCATGCCAACCGAGATTCCGGAAGAGGAGGCGACACCTGGCTGCTTGGACTTCATGCGCCAATGCTTCATTCGCGACCCGGAGAAGCGGCCGACGGTGCAGCAGCTGCTGCAGCACCCGTGGATACAAGTGAAGGTGCCGTAGTTATGGGCTGTAGAGGGAACGGATGGAGGATGTTTAGGGGAGAGCACAGCGTCCCGTGCTGCAATTTCGACAACCTCTACTTGTCCACCATCATCACGACTACTGTGTCTCTCTTTCCTCTTTCTCTCTCTCTCGCGCTTGCCGAGCTTCTCTCGCGGCTGTGCTTCGGCGCTGACTACCCTCTTCTCTTACCACAACCGGATGCAGGTGAATCCGGCTGAGTTTCTTCTCCGTTTCACTTTCCTATGTTGTTGAATGTGTGTCGATGAGCAGTCTAAGTAGGAGGGGGACGCCCCTCTTCACGGCAAGACTCGATCAAGGTGGAGGAGAGAGGGTGGCGCGTGCGTCTCTGCTGGAGTGGACGATCGAGTGTTTTCTGACGAGGAGTTTCTTTCTCTGTCTCCGTAGAGGGTGTTTCAGCGCCTCTATGTATGTGCATATGTGGCGCTTTTCTTCTCTGTCTCCCTTTCTCATGTTTTTCTTTCTCTCTCTCTGTACATTAGCTCACGGTTTGTTATGCGCTTCGTTATATATATATATATATATGTGCGTGTGTGTGTGCGTGTGCATGTGCGTGTGTGCGTGGCCTGGGGGGCATTTTACATTTTATCTCGCCACCTTCTCTGCGTTCCGCACTCCTCCTCCTCCTCTTCTCTCTCTCTCTGTTCTCTACTCTCTTTATCCGTCTGTAGCGACATGAGCACGTCAAGAAACGCATCACCACCACTTCCACTACTAGAGGGAAAACGAGCGCGACTATGGAGGAAAACCTACAGGCGAGACCCTCCCCCCCCCAAAGGAGCGCGCATCAAGTATGCACGTGTTGGCGCGTGCCAGAGAGCGCACGGCTGTCTTCTTATCTTCTGTCAGCGGTAACCACTCTTTCCTCGCCTTCCCCCCTCGCCACGCCGACACATCCAAAGCGGAGAAGGGAGGCACCTTGAGCCTCCACGCCCCTCTCACATCCCCCCTACCCTGACCACCTTTTTTCTCCTCCTCTTCTTCCCATGACAGCACTCACTGACCCCTTTACTCTCTGCCTCGTGCACCTGCGAGCACTCTGCAGTTCGGTAACTCGCTCCTTTTTTCTGCTTACCTGCGCACCTCTGCGCTGCAGCGCCTCCCTCGTTTTTTTCCCTTGCCTCACCGCAACCTCCTCCCTCCTTCCCACCCAATTAGCAGCCCCGTATGGAGCACAGGCACCCAAGCACATCAACACTACCGGCACCATCACTACTACCCTCATCCAGTTTCATACACGCATAGCACACCCAACCCCCAAAGTACCCACATGCGTGTCTTGGGTGGCACCGCGGTCTCCGCCTCTTTTCGCTGCTCTTCCTTACGTTGATTACGCTGAACTCTTTCACCCCGCCTCGCTTTTTCCCTCTCTTTCCATCCTTCTCGCGCACTCCCCTGCCTTGTTGCTGTCATGTGTACAAGGCGCGTGTGACTGCCTGTACTCTCTTCCCTCTCTCGCTGCGCAGCGGTGGGGCCATTGAGCTGACGTATGCTGGCAGAAGAGAGGGGCGCAGAAGAGGAAAAAAGAGACAAGGAGCCCATCACCGGATTTCTGCGTACCCCCCGGGACCTTGGTGGGACTTCCTCTCGCTCCCCGTGTGTACATGCATGCATGTGTGTGTGTGTGCCTGTGCTCTGGTGCAGCGCCGCTTCTGCAGGCTTCCCCCTTTCCTCACCCACCTGGCGCATTGTCGCACTTCTTACCGACGTACTACACACGCACACACGCGTCCGGCAGTCAAGGCGATGTGTCATCATCACTAAACAGGTCAAGCTCATCCGCTACCTGGATATCAACCGACACGGTCGCGCCTGGCGATCGCGGCCGCAGTGAGACCTACTCCCTCTTCCCTAAACCTGCGTTAGGAGCGTCCATGAGCCACTCCACCCAGCTGGCGTCACCGCGTCCGGCGATGTCGCTTGATAACTCCGCCGTCTCTGACACGACGACCTCGACGTCGATCCTTGCGCTGTCCGCGGATGTGTCGTCACCCTCGGCCAACAACTGTTCACAAGGCAGTGGAAGCACTTTTGGTAACGGCGACAGTCGCGGCAGCGGTGGCTTTGTTTTTTGGTTCTCCACCGGCGTCGCTCTCCGAGTTCCTTGGCGCCTTCGCGTATGCCGTCAGCTTGCAGTCGAGGACGAGCTGGCTGCTGGCTGTGATGTTCCATCTCTTCCACTTGTTGCTCATTCTTGTCTTGTTGAGTAGTTCCATTCTCTTCCGCGCCACCGTCTTCTCTTTCCAGACGATGCCGAAATCGCTACTTCATGCGCAGAGTGTCACCAAGCAGAAAGGGAGCAGCAATGAGAACAGTCATAACGGCACAGCAGGACTGAGCGCTTCCGCGGAGAAGGACCCGAGAGGCGTGGAGGCGGCCGTCATGCTGCACTCCAGTTTCTCTCAGGCGTCAATCTCCGTGGAGAGCGTGTGAGCTATTCACGACTCCGTCTTTTTCCTTGAACAGAGCCATGTCGTGATGTCCGCTGTCATGTCGAACAGCTTCGCCACTCTGAGGTGCAAGGATCACCACAGTGACAGCAAGAGCAAGGGCACAACGACAAGCGCCAGGGGATCTGCAGACGAGATTGGCGCTGCTGCTATTCGGCCAAAGCAGTCCGCTACCACGCTGCGGCGGCAACCTTGGGGTGCTGCGCATATTTGTGGGGTCCTCTTCCGTTGCGCCGGCGCACCCTCTGCTCCAGCGCAACGAGTGCCACTCCCAGGCGAATTACACTGTCAAAGATCATCTCTGCGAGAGAGGCGTTTCCTCCTTATTCGTCTCCCCTGGCTCTGGCCCTGGCCCTGCTCTACTACCTCTATGGCGCCAGCTGCGTCGTCCTGCTGCTGACCATGACGGACGGTATGCCCACCGGGTATTTCTCGGTGTTACGGCTCTGCATCGTCCTTGCCGAGTTGTGTTTGATATGTTCACCACGGCGCACAGGCTTTCATCATCTGCTCCTGGATGCGGCTGCGGCTGCTGCTGTCGCACTGGCTGCATCACGCGATGCGCTCCACCGGTGACGCTGTGTTCCTCCAGAAGGGACCGCCGTACGCGGTGGCGGACAAGAGGACAGGACAGGTAGTCATGCTCTGGTTTTATAGAGCCGGCACGACCGTCGACTGGGGTGCCGCGGGCGGCGGTGGCGGTCATGGAAGCGCTGGCAAGCTGCTTGTGGGTGCGATCAACCTCCCCTGTTACCTTTATGATCAAGTGTGGTACCTCAAGTTGCTCGCCGAAAGGTATCGAGGTCTTCTACATCTTTTTCCTGTCGCTGTGCCTCGTAAAGGATGTTCACCGAGTTCTGGATGTTGTCATTGGCGTGCGCGAGCTTATGGAGCCAGAGGTGTGTGTGCGGCCCTCCTTGTGGCGCACTAATGGAGATGTGCGAGCAGCGCAGCCCCCTCACGGGTCAGCTCCAACTGCGAATTTGTCCGCAGCCGCCTATTGTGGTTGGTGCGGCGGACAAGATGGTGGCGGTGTTATCTGCGAAGCAGCAAAACTGGTTATCGCGCACCTACGCCCCGTCTGCCGAGCCCCGTCTGGCGTTGGCTCTTGCCGACGCGCCTCGGCGGAGGACCGCTGGGGACGCTGGTAGTGCTCTCCGCGAGGACTGGAGCACATCCCCACGACGGCGACGCCTCCCTCATGGCGTATGTTAGCGAGGAGACCACCTCTACACTCGCTGAAGTGCTTGAGGATATCGAGTTCTACGAGCAGTCGGCTGTGTGTCGCAGCGCCGCAGGATACTACGAGGGAGGTGACAGCGCATTTCATGCGGTGGCTGACAGCGATGCCACATGCGAGGCGGTTGTCGGAGGTGCGAGGGCAGGACAGCAAGCACAGCCGCTGCAGGCTTTGCAGTGGCGGCTTCTCGGCTGAGGAGGATGAGGGGAACGCCAAACGGGCGACGAGTGCGCTGGCACTCGGGTCGTTGTCCTTGTCGTCGCTCTTTGAGGAGGGTGTAAGTGCGGAGCTGGTGAAAGGGGTACCTGTTGCCAGCACCGCAAAGCCTGGCATGTGTGGTGCTGAACAGGCCACCGATTTTTCTACTGGAAGATATCGTCCACCCCGGCGCTGAGGCGCAGACGGACCGCGCCATTTGCCGCGTCTTGGCGAATGAGCTGCACGGGTCGACGGTCTTGGTAATTGCCCATCGCGGGTCGTGGCGGTGAAGGGAGGGACGATGATCCCCACCGGGGACCAGAAGCCGACTCCAGCGTCCCCGGTCACGGCGGATGCGCTAGGGGGCAACCAACCGGCTTGCCTTCGCGGCTGCCCCACCGCCGTCGACGGCGGTGCTAAAACAGCTTTCCTACTACCTCGAGTAGTCGCGAGTCTGCCATCTGCGTTGTGTGTTGGTGCCTGGCATGGCGGTGGGACTGACCGAGAGGGCGTGGGCGCTGCATACTTGCCCTTACACCTGGCGGCCTCCTCACACAAGATCGCCTGTTTGTCTTCGTTTCTGTTAAGTTTGCCGCGCTTCGGCCGCTGTCGGTGGTGCTCACTGAGCCGATGAAAAATGGCGACGCACACGAACACCCGCAGAGAGTGGAGAAAGGGAGGCGCGGCTGCGGTGGGCGCCCGGCACGAGCGTACAAAAAATAACGTTGCTGAATGCTCCGAAGGGCTGATGCTGATGAAGGGAGACCGAGGGAGGCAGGAAATGTTGTGAAATACGCGGATGTCGCTTTTGCTGTTGTTGCTGCTGCTGCTGCTGTCGAAAGCAGACGACTATCCTCCTCTTCTCCTTCCCTAAGCGCACGCGTGGGCCCGTTTAATGCGGACCGCAGTGCCACTCAACCACGCCCATGTCAGCTAGTCGCTCCCTTCCGCTCTCCCCGAATGCGCTTTTCAGGCTGTTTCGTGCGCGGCTGCGTGTAGGCCATGGGCCGAGTGGTGGTGGCGGTGGCGGTGGGGACTCACGCGGAAGAGGGCCCCCTCACGTCCCAGGGGGCACCCCCCTTCATCATCAAGGCATGAACATGCACACATACGTGCAGACGTGTTTCCTACTGCAGCTCCTCCACTGGCCCTCGCGCCTCCCCTTTCCTTCTCTCCCGCTTTCTTTTGCGCTACTTTGCTCACCGCACGCGAAGCGACGGACGTGGCTCTTGCGGTGCCTCTCTACAGAGCAGTACCACTAAGAGCTCGCACTCAGATAGGGTCACACAGACACACGAACATTTTTCATCAACGCACCATCATTCTGTGCGGTGTCTGTTTCTTGGGGACGTCTCCCTGCGTATTGGTGTCTCTCTCTGTGTGCGTGAGTGATCGGCTCTCTTCTGCTCCGTGACGCAAGGCCGTTGTCGTGGTGACGGCGCGTGTGGCCGCCAGGGCTCTCTTCTGGTCTGGTGTTGTTTCTGCACTTCCCCTCTTTCTCTTTTGGATTATTTCCGAAAAGCGGACGCGTGTTGTGACAGTGAGACGATTAAAGTATCAGCGCTCAAGCAAGCAATGCATCTGCGATGGGTGTGTGTGACGGCGGTGGCAATGACCAGTGCGTCCTTACCGCACCGCAGCGTCGCTGATGGTCTTCTCGCCCTTCCCAGGGGGCCAGCAGCGAGAGGACTACGCCAAGGACGGCGTGCGAAAGAGAGGCTCTCCGATTTGAACCCAGGCACAGCGCCTCTCCGGACTTCCTTGAGGGGCGAGCGGTGTTCCACATGGACACTGGGGCGACACGTACTGCAGACGGATGGCGCCGGCGACATCGAGGCACGTAGCTGGATGAGGTCTTGGGGCGGTATTGCTGATGCCGCTGCGAGCATGTCGCCTCTGGCCAGCGCTGCCCTGTGCACTCGCTCGCCACTCGCGTGCTTGCGTGCGTCATGTGCTGCACTAGCAACGCCTTGCCGCTGTTGTGTGTCATCCACAGGAGTCGCGCGTGCGCCGCCTAGCCCATCCCACGACTTTCTCCGGTTGCGCGGCTCTCATAGCAAGCGCCCCCCCTCCGATTCTTTGCCACCATCAGCTTCGCAATACAAGAAGAGAGTTCAGCAGCACAAGCGACGAGGTCAAGCGCCTGTTCACGGCAACACGAGGTCTTGCCGAGGGCAGAAGAGCGAGACACTGCGGCTGCAGACGCCACATGACTGCAGCCGCGATGATGCTTCCCCGTCAAAGCCGGAGGTGGCGTCAGTAAACGACCACGAAGACGGCGCCTCTGTCGATGGCGACGGCACAGGTGCGTCCTCTGCGCATGGCGCTGCTGCTCCGTCTGCGAGGGGTCATGGCGCGACAGCAGGGTGGGGGCTGGAGGACGTGAATTCTCGGACAGGAAGGACGCAGCTAGAGGAGCTGTACGAGCGTAACCTTGATCGCATCCGGGTCATCCTCGAGCAGCCGCTGCCCGTCATGCCACAGGACGGCAGCATCGATCCAGATCTTTTCGTGGGCTTTGCATTCTACAGCTATCAGCTGAGAGACCAGTACCGCGCCGTCCTTGCACGCGAGCTGCAGGTGCCAGTGAAGGCGGTGCGGCTGTCCGTTGCGTGGAGTGGCCGCTTCGACGTGCGGCGCTTTGGGCGGGTGCAGAAGGTGTGCGGCGTGTGCCTTGATCGGCAGGCACTGTTGGCGGCGACGCACGGAGAGACAGAGAAGAGCCCAGGCTCAGGGCTACGCCGCAAGGAGGGCGACTTAGCTGCCCAGACGCCCATCGTCGAGGTAGACGATGCAGCATCGCCGTTATCTGAGACACTCCAGCACCGAATCCATGCGCTTGTGGCTACCATCAACGGGCGCAAGCGCGAGGATCTTCTGCGGGTGTCGTTCTTCCAAGCCTCGCTCCCGATTCCGGAGGTGGAGTTCGCGCTTACCCGACGGGAGCACCGACTCCTGCACCGTCTGCACGAGTGGATACGGCGCCACGTTTTGCAGCGTGCAGTGGTGGTCGTCGTGTACGGCGTTCCACCGCCGCCTCCACCAACTACCGCCACTGGTACGCGGTCGGCTTCAGCTACTGCTGGTTCTTGGTCCGACTCCTCCGAGCGAAAAGGAGGTACTTGCGACACTGCTGGCGCCACACGTGGCGACGCACCGCAGCGCGATCGGTACGCGCTGTGGCAGCGCCTGTGCAGCGCGCGTACGACCGCGCAAAAACGGGAGGTGCAGGAGAAGTGGCTGCGACTGTTTCATCGGCGCAAGTTGGTGCCATCGATGATATCGCTGACGGAGTTGGCTACCGAGGTTGCTGTGGCGGTGGTGCGCGGCGAGGTGCTTCCCATCGACTTCGGGCACGCAACGAGAGAAATGGCTGGGGCGAAGCAGACCAGTGGGGAAGCGGAGAAGGGTGGTGGGGAGCACAGGGCCTCGCCAGACACGCCCTTGATGGGTGTGGCACCCACCCCGGCGGTACTGAGTGCGAGTCTGCAGGACGTGGTGGTACGCATCGCAGCAGCATCGTCGTCGTCGGCTCCACCGCCCACGCCGGGCGATTATGGGGCACTGGCGGAGGACAGCGATGGGTGCACTGTGGTTTGTCGTCATACCCAAGACGTAATTGCGCCACCACGCGATGCTGACACCGCTACTGCAGCGGCAGACGTCGGTCCGCGCTTCCGACCTGCCTCCACTGCTCAGGAAGAGGCGACGATGCGATGGGTGCAGCTTGTCTATCAGGCACTTTTCCTGCGAGAGGCGCAGGGCAGCACTGACGGCAGCAGCTACACGGATGCCGAGCAGCCAGCCATGCGCGTCTCTCACCAAGTGTCTCTGCCTGCGCTCTTCGCTCAAGGCGCCTATGCTGGTGGTCAAGAGGAAGTCGCCTACCTGCAGCGCAACCGCGTGGCAATGGACGCGTTGCTGCTGCATCCACACGAAATTTCTTTCAAGAAGAAGTTTGTCAGTCGCATGCGCAATGGCCACCGCCGGCTGCGCATGGAGGAGGAGAGCGCCCCACCCTACTCTGCGAGCGGGTGAGAACCAAAACAAAAGTGGCTGGTTGTATGCGTATGCGGTTTGGTCTCTTCCTCGCCACGCTCTGCCTCCTCTTGCCGTGCGTCCTCATCACATTCTTTTTCCTTCTCTTTTCTCTTGCTCTAAACGGTGCACACCACCTCCCCCCCTCCGCCCCCTCCCCCCACTGTGCTCAAGTGAGCGCCTGGAACTCCATCACGCCCTCCGCCTCTCTTCTTTTCTCTCTTGCACTCTCCCCTTTCTCTGCGCCACGTCACCTTTCCTAGCATCTAGCGGTGCGGTCGAGTGGGTACCTGCGTGTGGGCAAGCACCATAATGAATGCATGGGCTGAGTGAGGGAGGGGTAGAGGGAGGAGACGCACAGCTGCATGCGAGTGTGTACCATCGCGTCTGTAGCAAGGGGAGAAGAGCCCAGTGTTTCTCTCGCTCTCTGGTGTTTAACGAGAGAGAGAGAGAGAGACAAGCCGTAACCGATAACTACTGGCAGTGCTAGATGTCTGGGCTTATGGACTTGTGCACCACTCTTTCCCGCTTCTCTCTCTCCTGCCGGAGACTAAAGACCCTTTTCGAGGCTTTCTCTCTATTTCTCTGCGCGTGTGTCCGCGTCGGTGAATTCACAGGCGCGGCTACCCTGGCAGGTCGTTTCTCTCGCTCGCTCTCGCTCTCTCTCTCTCGAGTGAGGGGGAGGGGACGACTTGACGGTTGTGTACAAAGAGGCAAAATGAGCCCGATCTTCTCAGCACAATCACCTTCTCGATCATCTCCTCCCTCCCCACTTTCGTTTTCCTTGCCGCCGCTATTCTTGCTCTCTCTTCTTTCAACCTTCTCCTGGTGCCGCTGTCGCTGAGGGTGGCGATGACGGTGAAAAACGATCCACATCTCCGTCCCTTTGGCTCACTCATACTCCCCCCCCCCCCCCCCCCCACACACACACACACACACCCACGACCGCTACACGGTTCCTAAGGTGGAGTGGAGGGGCGCCATCTTTCTGAGTAAACGCAGGCATCTTACCCGAGCACGTGTACCTCCCCTTTCCCCTCAAAGTGTTCGTGCTTTCCTCTCCCTTTCCTTGGTTGATTTCACAGGGTTGTGCGCCTCTCCTTCTCCTTTCCTTCCCTCTTCTCCGTTGGTACATCAGCCATCGCCATCCTCAGTCGCACCACTGGTCTTGTCGTCGTTGGCGCCATCATCACTGATCGCTGAGCACTTCTTCGGCTTCTCTTTTACTTTCCCTCCCGTTCTGTATGCGTCTCGCACGCTTGGTATGGAGCGATGGAGCGCAGTGGGTTTGGTGACGTCTTTAGGTGCGGCAACGGCGGTGGCCGAGGTGGGGCCGCCCTTCTGACCAACGAGTCGTCCTCGCTGCAGCGCACGGCCAAGGCCCGAGCCCACGCGGCGCAGTACCTCATGATGGGGGTCGACAACGCATTTATGCCGCTGTTGCCCGATCACCCAGGAAAGCGCATCTCGCTGCATAGACAGCTGCGTGGGCGTTACAACCCCACACAAATCCCCCTCTCCTCGCTGTCATGCGCCGCCTACCTGAGCGCAGGCGATGTTGCGCAGTTGGCGACGCTGTTTCACCAGTTCAGCTTGTTTTCCAGCGAGGTGGCCAATACCCTCGATATGGACGACGGCAGCGGCAGCGGTAGAAACCACAGCAGCGCAGAGGGGAAGAGTGGGGCCGCGGTGTCAGCGACAGCGATGGCGAGACTGGCAAAGGCGACCAAGAGTCGACCCCGATCTCCCGGGCGCGGAAACGAAGCGCGTCTACAGTCGTCCCCCGGGGTCTGCACTACAGCAGCAGCAGCAGCTGCTCCTCCTCCAGTGGCGATGGATGTTACTCATGGTAAGAGTGGCATGGGACTGGTGCGGTGTGTCGCGCGACGACCACCGCCGGCGACAGAACTCCCCGAGAGCTTGAGACCTGCCTCACTTCGAGGTGCTGGTGTTGTAGCCGCTGCCGCTGGGACGGCTGTGCCGCCTTCATCATTCGCCACGCCATCCACTGTGAGAAAGGAAAAGGGGAAGTTGGTAGCGCAGACGCCGATCAAAATGGCGGCGGCGGTGGATCGGCGCGAGCTGGCGGAGCCCTTCACCAGCGAAAGCAATGATGCTGCCTTAACCACCGGATGGCTTGTGGAACTGCTTCTGGAGATGGTGATTGAAAATTCCGCCCGTTCGGCATGCGTTAGTGGCGGAGGCTCTGGGGCAGCAGCGGCAGCAGCAATCACATCGGGACAGTCGCCGATGCCCTCTGCTGAGTCGCTGCCTCCGTCGCGGTCCGGTGCCGGTAGTCATCATCCATACAAGAGCGGCAGCGTCGCTCCCGCAGCGCCAATGGGCTTCAACGCCTCGACGACGCTCTACCAGGCTCGTCGCCGAGAAGCACGTGTGGATGAGCTGCTCCACTTCAAGGCGGAGTTGACCGCCTGGGCAGAGCATCTCGCTCAAAACTGCGAGCAGTGCGAGCACCGGGCTGTGTGGCAGCAATGCGCTGCCCAAGATGAGTTACTGCAACGCTACCAAGCGTGTGTCCTGCACAGCCAGTCTCCAAGGCTGGCGGGATCCTCATTGGCTAGTGCACCTGGCGTCACTGCTGCAGCTCTCTCTTCGCATCCCAAGATTATGAGCTTCGAGAACTTTGAATCTGCAGGTGTGCTGATGAGTAGCAAGGCTGGCAGTAATGTCTCCCCGCACCGTGGCGGTGGCGCCGGCGGACGTGGCAACGTTAGCTGGGGACTGCCGCACGTCGTCGACTCTGTTCTGCAGAATGTGGTGATGTCCCCTGCTGCACACGGGGCTCTCTGCTCCTCACCGCGGGGCTCAACTGCAAGACTGACCAAGCCGACTACAGACCCTCAGTCGCACATGACCCCCACTTCGGTACGGCAGCAATTACCAGGGATCGCCACTCGCTCGGAGATTGGTGACGCCGACGAGATGCCTTCGATGCACAACAGCGACAGCGGTGACGGCGGCCTCGTACATGCCTCTTCTCCAGGGGAGATCCTCCAGTCCACCGTTTCTTCTTTCACTGACTCAATGACGCTTCTGTCATCCAATGCCGCCGGAGTGGTAGCGAGTGTGGCGCCCCCGTTTGTCAATGCGCCTGCAGTGGGACTAAGTGGCGCAGCTGCGGATCGAAGCCTGATAGCAGTAAAGGCGTGGCTCACAGCCCCTGCCTTGAAGGACTTATTGCTGCAGCCAGCACAGCTGTACGCGTATCTGTGGACCTCGAGCGCCGCAGCGAGGCTAGCGGAAGAGGAGACAAGGGATATTCATCACCATCACCGGTGCGTGCGAATGACACGTGGCGCACAACTGCTGCCTGGCAACGGGGGGGATGGGTATGCCGGAGGCAGCAACGCAAGCCGTGCTGGGAGTGCTGCGGGCGCTCGGCGCAGCCGTGCAGCTGTGGTGCAGTATTTGGTGTGCTGGAGCGACGTCGCGAGCAACCTACTGATGGGACTGGAGACGACGTGTCTGTCGCAGCGGCAAGAGTCGTCCTACGCGCGGGTGCCGACTGCGCTGCTCGAGGACTCGGCGGAGATGGCGGCGCCCAAGACAGCCGGGCTGGGTTATCACATCGACACCGCGCCACCTTTATCCATCGGGGCCCATGAGGATAAAGGTGACGACGACAGCGACTCACTCGAGGACGATATGGCAGGTGGCGGCGGTACCGGCGTTGCGGGTAACGGCCACTCGTGCAGGCGCCGGCAGCACAAGAGTAGTTTCGGCAATGACGCTGTTGCATTGCAGCAGCGAGCGATACTGTTCAGCAGCCTCGGCGCGGCTGCCGAGAACACCCTGGATGTCCTTCATAGGGAGGCGGCAGATCACATTCTCGCCTCCCCGACGCAGTGTTACACGGTCACCAGCAGCAAGGACGGCCTCCTCAAGGTGTGGGACACCAGTTGCGGTCAGTTTGTATCCACAATCCTGAACATTGGGCAGTCGTGGGTGCTCACCATGACTTTCCTGCATGGCGGCGAGTTTCTCATGGTGGCGACGAGCGCGGCGGAGATCACCGTTGTGAACTTCCCGGCTGGTGGGGTGCTGCTGAAGCTGCGTGGCTGCACCTCACTGGCGACGGCGGTGCCGCAGGTCAAGCAGCTATCCACGTTCTTTACAAAGCGCTATGGGCTGAAGCCAGGTGAGTGTGGCCAGCACAAGCCGACGGACGGCGACGGTGGCGGTTGGCTCGGCGCAGCAGCGGCCGCCCGCCTCATGGAGTGTGCGGATGGCGATGGCGAGCCTATTGTGGCACGGCCCATCGTGGGCTATGTGACGCCCACCGCGGCCTTCTATGACGCTGAGGTGGGCTTCTTCTTCTTTGGCACTATGAGTGGCATGGTCGGCTGCATAGACCTGACAGCGATCTTGTCGCGCACAGCCCTGCACGCCGCTGCTGCCGGCGCCGGGTGGGCGTACCCGCTGCAGGTGTACGACTCCGTCTTTGCCCATCTGGAGGTGTTGCCGCCGGAAGTGGGCGCCACGGTGACACCTGCACCAGAGATGACATTGTCGTCTCTTGAGGCTGCCGTCATGCACTCCCATTTGCCCACCACTGACCGCCGCAAAGCGCGCGCACCGTTGGCGCTCTCGGTGGCTGCCAGCAGCCGTGGGGTGCCGGTGAACCGACTCTTCTACTGCGGTGTAGGGCACTGCATCATCTCTTCTGACCCCGACGGCGGCATCGTACGCACCTCCTTCACTGCCGATGCTGACACCCTTGACTACACCCTTGGCACTCCGTCGGTGGTGATGGCGACTGCCAAGCCGATTCGCTTCATGGTGAGCTGCTCTAGGGGCCGCCGCTTCGTCACAGTGCACCGAGACCGCCGCGCCTTCTTGTGGACTGTTGGCCGCACCTTGACGGAGTGCGTTCATCAGTACCCCCAGGAGGCGTACGACATCATTGATGCCTGCTTTATGCCACCGCATCAGCAGGTGGCCATGCTCATGGCGGACCACAGCATCCGCATCTACGACGAGAGGGGGTCGCGTCCGTTGACTTTCATCCAACCTCCGCGCGGGCTAAGCAGCAGAGCCGAGGACATTGCCTCCATGACCCTCAAGTGCTCTGCCAACGACGTTGATGGCTGCTTGACCTACTTGCCGACGACGCAGCGGCTGGTCTGTGGGCTGCGGGGCCCCGTCCTGTATGAGCCTGCAGGACGTGCCCCGACGCGGGGTGCCGCCTCGACCGGTACCGTCATGGATCTCGAGATGCTGGTCACGACTGATGCGCGGGAGGGGAAAAATTTGAACCCAACTGACGCAGCAGCCGTGTCATCGACAGCGGGGATGCGGATGGTGGAGGTGCACTCACCGTCTGCGGTGTCGTCATCGCTGGAGTCCTCGCTGTCGTTGCCCCCGCTGCCGCAGTCGATCTTGTCCTTCTATGCGCCAACTTCGACTGCTCGTGCGGCAATGCAGCAGGTGACCATTCTCGTGTCGAGGCACCCGCGCAACGTGTCCGCTTCCGTGTCAATCGACTCTTCCGCCTATGGTGGGTTGTGCGGTGCCGAGGACGACGCCACCAGCACGGAAACTGAAAAAGCAAGGACTGCTGCTGCGGCGGCGCAGAAGGAGAAACGGCGCCAGCGCCAGGTGAGTGCCACTCTGCAGAAGTGCCATGAGCGGCTGCGGCCCTATCAGACTCACTCCTCAGCCGTTATTGGGCTTCTGCTCGACCCCGAGCGCGGCGAGCTACACAGCTTCAGCACTGATGCGTGGTGTGTGTGGTGTTACGAGACTGGTAAGCGCCTCCGTGCGCCTCTCCACGTCCCGAGTGCGGCGGAGAAAGAGCTGGCGGTGCGCAGCCGGCGTACGCTCCTGACGTGCTGCAGCTGGAGCACCGAAGGGCGCACTCGTGTGCTGGTTGGGACACGCGACAGCCGCGTACTGACCCTGGACGCACGCGTCGGATCCGTCATGAGCACGACGGAGCCATTCACGCAGAGTGCCAGAGGCCCGACGGCAGGCGCTAGCAGCCCCATCCTCCTCGCAGATAGGGATGTTGGCGCAATCTCCAGCTCCGGAAACCGCACACTGCTGTGCAGCGGCCACGTGTGCGAAGTCCGCCGGTACGAGGTCACGAGTGCACCGCAGCCCAGTGGAGAGCAGAAGTTTATCTCTATGCGAGTGGAGTTGCCCTCTGCCGCGTCAGCCGTCACGGGGTCATCAACGCACGGTGGTGGGACCGCCACTACTATCGTTCCTGCAGCGGCGGTAGCCAAGGACATGAAGGGCACCACAAGCACCGCCCGTGGTGGCTGCAGCGATACCACAATCACTGCCTGCTGCGTGGTGCGTGAGTCTCACCTGTGTCTTGGCACGGCCGACACACAACTCTTTTTCTACCGCATGGTCGACCGCAGCAGCCCTGTGCATGTTGAGGTGCTGTGCGACGCACAGGAGGTGCCGGACGTCGGCCGCGTTGTGGGCCTGAACTACCTCAACAATTCAACGCACGACATGCTGCTCGCCGTCGTCGACACCGGGATCCTCTTCCTGTACTCCTACACGCTGCAGCGCACACTAGGTCGATACAGCTTTCCACTTTTAGGGAAAACAGTGTTTCCCGCCGTGCCGCATGCCTGCACACCACGGGCGCACACGCGGGCTCCACAGCAACAGGAGCACTACATCACCAGTGTTGGTCTGGCGTGTGAGGTGATAGGGGCGCCGCAGTCATCGTTGGTGATAATGGCCTGTGGTGACTCGGCGGGGTACGTGCATGTCGTACCTCTCGCCCACATGGTCGCCGAGGCTTCGAGCACTCTCTCGCGTGAGAGGGGCGTGAGTGGCGCAGCGCGCGTGCCAAGGGCTCACAAGTTGCGCGTTGCGGCATCCTTTCGCGCCTCGCGCGGCGGTATCTCGTCGCTGGAGCTCCTGGCCGTCAACTCCTCGAAACCGATGGTCGGGATGCCCAGTTACGTGGCCACGACACCGACCTCCCCGGAGCATGTCCTCGCCGACAAGGGCGGCCGCCCCGATGTCCCTGCTTCCACGACCGCCACCACGATGGCAACGCCGTCCAACGCGCGGTTTTCCGAGCCATTTCTGCTCGTGTTTGCAGCGGGCTTTGATGGTAATGTGCGGATCTTCAGTCTTTCTATCAGCGCACTACAACAGCCGGATGTGCTGCCAGTGTTCCCCTTAACCCTCACCACCTCCACCAGCGCGTGGTCGCTGCCACCGACGCAGCCGCAACTGCTCCAGTCCACCACCGCCAGCGCAAGCTGTACGAGAGCGTCGCTGAACAGGGCAGTCCTGAGCAGCCAGCCAGGATGCAGCTCGTCTTTTCACACAGTTGGCGGCCGCAGGGCCTCTCTGCTGAGCCACGCCTCTGGTGCCATGCGCTACGAGGTGACGACGGTTGGGCTCTGCGGAGTGGACACGTGGGACCTATGTGATCCTCGCACCTTCAGCGATGTCGAGCAGGCCATGGTGATGACTCAAGCCCGCAGCGATGGCCACGTTGGCGTCGTGCTGCCCTCCATCCTCGACGACGTAGACGACAGAGAGAGTAACGCCGAAGGATGCGGAGTGGCAGTGGACAACGACAGCGCTAGGGAAGACCACACCGCTGCCGTCGGTGTGGCGTCCACAATACCGGGGAAGGGAACCGGGGCCGTGTTGCTCTACGACATCCTGCGCAAATCCAAGAAGCAAAGAACAGGAAGCTCCACCGCCGCCGCCGGCGCCAATGTCCAGCCGCTCTCGCATCAGCCGCTCTCGCATCAGCCGCGGCTAGCGGCAACCACCACCGTCACTGCTGCGGACGGGGCAGCCCTTCGTCAGTGCGGCACCGCACCCGGGTCCCAGCCGCTGCCACCGCCGCCCTCGACGCGCATTGCATCACCCACTGCAACGGCAGGCGTAGCCGGCGCACTGGCTGTCACAGCGCGGTCGAGGAAGGACGATGCTTGCGCCAACAATGAGCCCGTACGCTCTCCGGGGTGGTGCGCAAGCGCTGCACTGCCTTCACCGTTTCTCCCGTCGCCCCCACCAGTGCAGTTCATGCCCCATACAATCGAAGAGCTCGTGCGCGATGCGCTGCCATCTTCATGGAGTCGCTCCACCACCATGAGAGGGGGCGCCGCGGCATTTTCCTCTCTTTTTGGCTTCCCCCTGCACAGCGCCGCAGACGACATGCGCGACGACAGCATCAACGATACTCTTTCGCCGACCCCGTCTCCGCGGGAGAAGCGGAACCCGCTTGTGCGCGTGTACCCGCTGGCCCTGCTACGGCGTATGGGTCTGCTTCACCCCCTCGATACCACCCCAGATATCGATCCAGTGACCGGGCTGCCAGTGCTTATCTCCGCCTGCGAGGCCTTCAAACCGTGGGAGGCGTGGCTGCTGGGAATGGGGAGTGTGAGCACCGCCGCGACGTCAACGGTGCAGATGTCTACCTCGCTCACGTGCAGCGTCAAGTCGGTGCAGCCCCCGCTGCCGCCGACGGAGGTGAGCGCACCGGCGTCAGCAGTGGCGCTGAGGGGCACTGGCACGGTCATCAATGTGCCGCAACGCGCGTCGGCGCCCTCGTCAAGTTGCTCGTCCTCTTCGTCCTTACCGAGCGGACTCCTGTGGCCTCGTCGTATTACGGTGACTGCATCTCCGACGTCGCCATCTCTGATCCCTGAGTTCGAGAGGAGTGCAGGGGAGGAGGTGGAAGAGGGGCGGCGGCGCAGCAGCACTGGTGTCGACGATACAGAGGGGGGAGTATCGGTGTTTCTGACTGAGGGAGGGGTAGAATGGGCTCGTCCGAAGGCCTTCATCGAGACCAACACCAACCCTCTGCCCTCTCTCTCGGGCACCCCACTCACCGAGACGGCAACGGGGGAGACGAGCTTCGGCTTGCACCGTACGACCAAGGTGGGCGAGAGGACTATTGCGCTTGGTGCAGAGCCGCCCCAACGTCTCACCGTCCGCGACAGCGGGGAGGCGTTGTCACGACAGTCCATTTCTTCTGAGAGCCCGAGCACTGCCCTCGCGTGGTCGAGCCGCTCGCGCCCTCTGTTCTTCCCGCCTGCACCCCCCACCCCAGCGCAGCTGTTGGAAAGCCAGAAGCTTACATATCTGCGTGGTGTCTTGGGGAGCGTCGATGCAGATGTGCTCCGTATGAGGGAGGATCAGATGATGTTGGTACACATGGCTAGGCGACTGGATTGCTCACGACAGGCGCCGCCGCCAGCCTGTGCAGGCACTATTCCCACCTCGACAAGAAGCATCCCTGCCATGGGTGAGTACACCTCTCGACTCATGCGGCTGTGGCGGCAGCGCGCCGGCGACACGGCGGCGGCGACCGTTGCTGCTGTCAGCACCCTCGGAGCTGTGGAAACCGCAGGGACGCCCGGCACCGCCGCCGCCGCCGAGGAAGCGGGAGCTACCAACAACGCCCGCGTCGCCACGACCGCTGCGCGCGTCCGAGAGGCGAAGCCGGGATATGGCAGCGTGCCGACGAGGGGGTTAAAAGGCAGCGGTAACGGGGCGTTGGGAAAGGCGATGGTGGCGCCAGGTCAGCGCGAGCCTACGGTGATGTTGTCTTCTTCGAGGTCAATGCGGCGATCGACCCACGAAAGTCAGTCCAACTCCATAGCGGCGTACGCCTCGATGCTGCAGGCAAGTCCGCCCACAACCTTCGGGCTCGACCTCTTGGCCCTATCGCTGCCAAATGAGCCACAGGCAGCGCCGACTCGCGCGCAGCACCGCACTAGCCGAGGCGCCAACGCAGTGTTGTCCGCCAGGGCCGCTGCATCGCCTTCGGGGCGAGGAGCGAAGGCTGCCATGTCAGCGGCAGACGGAACTGCGACATCGTCCAAAGCGATCCCTCACCTCGAGGCAAGGCTTCCCATGATCGCGGTGCAGCAGGAGGTCCAGCCGATCCGAGTGAACTTGCCATCAACGCTCCGCAGGGATGAAGGAGAGCGGATGTGGCTACGGCGCTTCGAGGCCGTCTTCAACAGCGTCGACAGCGGTAATAGACGCTGAGCACCACAAATGGCACCGCAGGCGCTTTGAGTGGCCGTCTTCTTCCCCTACTTGCCGCCTCTTTTTCTTTTTCTGTTGAATGTATGTATTTCGCTGAATGGGCCCACTTGTGTGGCCTCCCTGATGTAGCGCGTGCTGCTTCTCTCGCGCTCTCACGTGTTTGAGCCTATTTTGCTTCAAGGGTCGACTGAGCGCACCTGCGGGCCACTGGCTTTTGGTTTCCCCTCCCTTTTCGCTTGCACTTGGAGCAACTCTGTGGCTCCCCTTCTATTCCCTCCCAGCCTCCCTCTACCCGTGCAGGGCACATGCTCAAGCACGCGATGTGTACACGTGCGGCGGTACCCCGTCTCCACCTCGCAAACGCGTTCATGCAGTTCTGCATTGTTATATGTGTGTGCCGATGTCTGCGAGTGTACGTGTCTGATGTACATAGTACGCCATGCGCCCCATGTATATGTACGTCTGTGTGTGTGTGCGTGCGTCTCTGCTGGCTTCCATCTTCGCCAGTTGTCTCGGCAACGGCACTCTCCACGTCCGCTATCACTAGCAGAAAGGAAAAACAACAACAACAACCGGATGCCTCTTTCTGCCGAAGCCCCTCCCCTCCCCCTCTCAGCGAACCCACTCATTCACCCCCGCCATGCTATTTCCTCTCAGCTCCTCAGTCCTGCGGTGATGCATTAGTGTAGTGGTGAGGCACACGTTACCACGGCATCCAACTCTTCCTCTCCTCTGTGTCACACACACACACACACACACACACACACACGCTCGCGCAACCGGCACCAGACATAGGGGGTTGCCCAGTCACCCAGACTCGATGCGTGTGTGTGTGTGTGTGTGTGTCGAGTCGCTCAGAAGTTCCCTGCACACCTGAAAGGTAGTGTGAGGCACCCACTGTGCAGTGAACCGGTGAGGCCATGTGAGGCGCATGCGTGCCGAGTTTATATCCCAAGCGTTACGCTCGTGGCTCTCCGTGCCCCCACAACCTCATTTCCTCTTCCATTGGGAAGAGGGACGAGAAGCGAGCAGGGCAGGAGGAGGCGAGCGCACACTCTCCCACTGATGCACAGACGCAGGCGCCACTTGGTGTTGTCCTCTCTCCCTCTCTCGTTGCCTCCCTTCTTCCTCCTTTTGATTTCTCCCCTTCCACTCTCTGTTGTGGGCTACAGCACATCGGGGCTAGCGTGCGCATTCCCTCTTGCGCTCTTGTTCGCCTATTCCTTTACTCTTCCTCGCTTCCACAGTGCAGTCAGCCCCCACTGCCGCTGCCCTTCTTCTCCCGTATCTCCCACCGGTTTCTTCTTAGCCGCACTCAAGTGACGACGCACTCGCACGGAAAGGCGACGAAAGTGGGAGCTGCCGTGCGCAGCTACAGCTAAAAGGGAATCCTTTCCGCTGCAATGACATATCTTCTGCATTCCTCGTCATACGCCGCCGCCGTGGCAGCTGCGGAGCGCGACGCCGCCGCCACCGGAGACGCTGGGGATGGCCCCCTCAGCGTTCTCGTGCGCAGAGTGAACTCTGTTCTCCACGGAGGGCCGTCTCAGGTGAGTCGTGCGAGTAACATCATGGGTGACGGCAGCAGCGGTAGTCTCAAGCACTTTGAGAGAAGCGGCGGTGCCTCCTCTACGAACCTCCGTGAGCTGCCGCTCTCCTCAAGGCCTGGCAGCGCAAGGGCGGCGCGTGCTCCCGAGATATCGGGCTTCGTCGGGCACAGTGGCGGCTCTGCCACTCCTGCAGCTAACGCATCTCACCGACTCGCTTCTACACCGGTGGCACCGTCTGCAGGCAAGAAATACCTTCACCGCTCTCAATGTGTTCGGCTCGCTGATGCTGTTGCAGATGCTGATCTCTACGAGCGCGCTGTGGATTACGCTGACCTGGAGGAGGTACTGCGGTGCCCTCTGCCGCCGGTGCCAGGATGCCCGACGCCATGCGCCTTTGGCTGGCAGTCGGTAGGCTTGAACGGCGACGACTGCGTTACCGCGGCTGCGGCTCCCTTGCCGCCACCTCCGCCATCTTCTTCACCCCAGTCACCGCTGGTGTTCCGCTGCATCGCTGCCGACGCAGACACTGGCATCTCCGTGTACAGTACCCCGGTGGAGGAGTGTCCGATGCATCTCATGCGCGCCTACGCGGTGCTGCCGTGCTCGCCCGGGGATGTGTTGCAGTACATGGAGAGCGACATTCGACCGAGGTGGGACTCGCACATACGTCGTAGTGCGTTGCTGCGAGAGCTGTCCCCACCTGAGCAGACCAAAGCGATGGAGCGTCAGTATCGCTTGTCGACCTCCATCGGTACTGCGGGGGCGGCTGTTGGTCAGCGCAACCCAACCAGCCTTTCCGAGCAGAGCCGAGACGCCGCGCGCCAACGGGCGCCATCCTCTTCACGTACCACGAATGCTACCGGCGGCGGCTGTGGCAGTGCGGCGGTGTCTGTCCCCACCACTGCTGTCGCCGCTGCTCCTCTGACCTCGTTTCAGTACCTGCCTGGTCAGCGCCGCGTTGCGATCCACCATCTTGAGACACGCAGCCCCGTCCCGTTCGCGCAAGACCGCGATTTTGAAATTGTCGTCGCAGAGGAGATTCGGCTGGATGGCACGGCGTACATGAAGGCCTTCTCCACCCCGCTGGGCTACCACATGCCTCTCACCCCGCATCAGTCCCGGTACGTGCGGGCAGTGGTGGTGCTCTCCGGAATGGTGGCCTGTCCCCTCGACGCTGCCTGCGTGGAGAAGGTGCTGCCGCCTGTGCTGCTGCGACACCATCAAGCAGAGGTTCGACACAGTAGGAGGCAAGCAGCTGGCATACCGAAACAGAAGCCCAGCGCTTCCACTGCCGTCTCGGGCAACGCGGCAGCTTGCGCGACAAATGTGGCGGCACCGCGCCAGTACTGTGTCGTGGAGTACGTTGGCCTTATACACCCCATGGGCATGCTACCTGCCGTGATGGTCAACATGGTCATCTCAGCCCAGCTGAATGCGATGCGCAAGATGCAGGCCTTCATCACGCAGCACCCTATTTCCACTCTCCGACCGAGGCATGTGGCGTGCCCGGCAATTGGCGAGGCAGCGAACCACCCGCTGCAGGAGTTGATGGCGTCGCTGTCGTCGTCGTCGTCGTCGCCCGCACTGCGCAAAAACAGCCACGGGGCGACGTCTCGAGAAAGCGGCGGCGCGCAGAGGACATACGAGGCCAAGCCGGGGGCAAGTGGCGCCACCCCAACGCCAGCGCTGCTCACCGCATCTCGGGCCTCGTCATGGTGGCGGCGACAGGCGCACCGCTTCGCATCACATTTGTGACGCGTCGTCTTGACAGCGCGGCATGCCAACCGTGGGCGGTGTGCTATATCAGCCGGCCCTTCGTTCGGTGTTGTCGCATTTCTTCTCTCTTTGCGTGTGTGGATGTGTGTCCGTGTGAGCCGCCTGTCCCCCCCCCCTCCCGCAGAGTATACCACCAACCAGCCCCCCCTCCCCCTCCCCCCTTTTTTGGGGGTTTCGCCGTGGAGTCGTTCTACTTTTCATTGGCGTTGTTGACCGAAAGCGCCTCCATCACTTCTGACTTGCCAATTCAACCTCGCCCCCTTTTCCCGGTCCCCCTTTTGCCTCTGCACACCCAAACTTTCAAAACTGAGTCGCGCTCCACCCCTCTTCTCGGAAAGCGTCATTCCGAAGCCCTCTCACCCTTCGCTCTTGGCCACTACTCGATTGCCCTCCCCTCTCCCCCCACACGCCCACCTCCAGGGAGTTGATTGCATACGCACAACGCATTTCTTCACCCCGCACCGGTGTGCGAGAACGCATGCTGACCACATTCTGCTGGGTGCCCAAGGGGGCCATAAAGGCCACCCCAATCCTATCCACGGACACAGCTGAGCAGGCGCGCTTAAAGCTGCGCCATCAGCACCCCGAGTACATCGAGGAAGAGGAGGAGCAGCAGCAGAAGGATGCCAAGAAGGCTCGGGTGACCTGCGAGGACGCGGAGAACGAGGATGATGGCGACGAGGAGGGCCTGAGCACGAACGTCGACGACACGCTGCGCGTCTTTGCCGGCGGCGGCCCTGGCGCTCTGCTCGAGGAGGTGGAGTCGGACGATGAGGAGGAGCTAGATGATACCACCTTGAAGCCGACGGATCTCGTCTTTACCGTAGCGTGCGCCGATTCACAGGCTCCGCGGCTGGAGATGTACGTCTACGATGAGCCGGAGGACAACATGTACGTGCACCACGACATGGAGATTTCGGCCTTCCCGCTTTGCAGTTCGTGGCTAACTGACGGCACCATGTCCATGCTGGCGGTAGGGACCATGCTGCCCTTTATCGAGATTTGGGCCTTGGATGTGATGGATTCTGTCGAGCCGGCCATAATCCTCGGCGGATGCGAGAGGCGGTCGCACAATTACTCCAAACAGATGCTGAAGCGGAACTTGAAGGCGGACTCGCACACGGATGCAGTTCTCTCAGTGAAGTGGAACACCGTCGCGCAGAACATCTTCGCCTCTGGCAGCGCCGATTGCACCATCAAACTTTGGGACCTCAACCAGGGCGGCGTCTGCCTCGGTACGTACAGCGAGCCGGAAAAGGTCCAATCGCTTGACTGGCATGCGACAGAGGCGAACTTACTGCTCTCCGGTGGCTTCGATGCGAGCATGGTGCTTCGTGATTGCCGCCAGCCGGACCAGACGGCGCAGCGCTACGGACTGCCAGGGGTCATCGAGCACGTTGAGTTTGTTCCCTCGGCTAGTGCAGCCGCAGCATCAGCCCCTGTGGTGATGGCGTCGACGAGCGAGGGCCACTGGGCTGCGTTCGACACGCGCATGGCGAGCAGCAAAGCGGGCCACTGCCCAGTTATCCCTCTCTGGCAGTTGCAGCCGCACCAGGCGGACCTGACGTTTAGCTGCTCTCGGCAGGTGCCAGGCCTGTTCGCGACGGGTGGCAAAGAGGGTGAGATTGCGCTGTGGGATGGGAGAGACAGCAGTGTCGCTCCAAAGATGGTCGTCTCGCGCAGCTACAAGACGGGATCGGTACTGTCACTGAGCTTTCACCCAAACTCGCCACACATCTTGGGTGCAGGTGGCTCGTCCGGTGCGCCGCTGGTATACACCATCACCTCCGACATCCACGACATCTTTCGGTAAGGGGCGGGCGGAGTGAACGACACGTGATTTTCCTGTGCATAGCGGGAAAACGGTGCCTGCATGAGTTAAAGATGAAGTTATCATCCTGACGATTAAGAGCGGCTCCGATGGGCAGGTTCCGCTCACCTCGCCCTCCCCCTCTCTACACCGCTTCAGGCCTTGTTTCCCTCCTCCACTCCTCTCTCCGTTCCCTCTTTTTCGTTCTCTCCCCGATTTGCTACTGCTGTGGCGCCGGCAGACAAACCACACATACACTGCTCCGAAGTACACATGGGGGTCGCTTTGCAAGCGTGCGTGGCAGCAGGCATGTAGGGAGTGTCTCTTGTGCTACGCCAGTCTTGGTGATGTGGCGGCTTTCCACTTGCGCGCCTCTACACGTCACTGCACCCCCATCTCTGTGAGCTTGCTCAGATGTGGTGTGTCACTGCGCATGCGCGGGCCATGTTCTGGCTCGCTGGCCTACCCCTTCCAACTTTGTGTTTGGTGTATCGGGGAGGGGGGGGGGCGAGATCACTTTCACTGGAGGCATGCGCATATGTGCGAGAGACATCGATAGCGGTACGGTGGGAGGAGAGAGGCACGGAAAAAGCGATGATGATGCTGGGCGGTGGTGGTGGTGGTGAGATGATGATGTAAATTTTGTTGGGATGGGAAGTCTTAACCGCTAAGTGTCAAGTCAATTCAGTGCGAGCAAGAAGAACATGCGCTCACAGCACAGCCATAGCCACCGGCATACACGAGAGGGGGGCCTCATGAAAGAAAAAAATGAGATTGGGTAAGGAAATTCCCCCCCTCCCCCATGCCCGTGTGCGTGGAGCATGCGGAGGCGATTAGAGGGTGGGGTGGGGGTGGGGAGGCGATTTACTTTGTCATCACTGCCCCTCCCCCCCGTAGATCCCTCTCAGCTTCGTCTGTATGGGTATCTCTACTGTGGTTCATTCGACTTGAGGGTGAGGTGAAAGCGAACGGGCGAGAAAGGGGCGTCAAACACCATTAACACATCGTGCGCTTATATCTCTATCACTCTCTATATCTATCTGCGTGTGTGTGTACTTCTCCCTCCCCTTCCCCAACCACTCGGGGGCACCGACGTGCCTTCTGTACACCCTCGCCCCATCCCTCTTGTTTCTTCATACTTGCCGTCTTTGATGACGTCTTTTCGGTAGTTGTTCCTCCCCTCTCCCCCTCTCTGCACCCTTCACACGTCTCATTCTCTCTCTCACATACCCACGCGCCCGACCACCCTCTCTCGTGTGATCCCTGTGCCCGTGTGCTCCCCCTCTTCCGGTGCGCAGCTCAACTCACCTGTAAGTTAAGCTCCACACATCCCTCATCGCTCACCTTCTCTCGCGCTCATCATCATGAAGATCTTCAAGGACGTGCTGACCGGCGCCGAGGTTGTGTGCGACAACGACCGCCCGTTCGAGGTGGAGGGCGACATCGTGTACGTGGTGGTCGGCCGCTACATCGACGTTGGTGGCGAGGACTACGGTATCTCTGCCAACGTGGACGAGGACGCTGCGGAGGGCGCGACGGGCGATGTTGCGGAGGGCAAGGAGCGCGTGGTGGATGTGGTGCACAACAACCGGTACACCGAGACGTCGTACGACAAGGCGTCGTACATGGCGCACATCCGCGGCTACATGAAGCAGCTGCTGGAGAAGATCGAGGACGAGGCGGAGAAGAAGGCGTTCCAGGCGAATGCTGCGGCGTTCGTGAAGAAGGTGCTGAAGGACATCGACGACTACCAGTTCTTCATCCCGGAGGGCAATGACGAGGACCCGGACAACGGCATGATCGTGCTGTGCCGCTGGGATGGCGAGACGCCGAAGTTCTACTTCTGGAAGGACGGGCTGAAGGGCGAGCGCGTCTAGGCGCGGCGCGGTGGACGGCTCTGCCGCGCGTGTGAGGCTCACTCGTCCACACCCCCCATCCCTAATCGTGCGGCCCCTCTCCCGCTTCCTCCACACACCGACACACGCGTGTGCTTGCCGAGCTTTCCCACATTCGCGAAGGTTCGCAGCTCAACAAGGGGAATGAGGTCGCCGTGTGTGTGTGAGTCTCTGTGCTGTTTTTTTAGTTTGTGCTAAGCAGTGGAATAAAGCAAATAAAGCGGTGGATAAGAAAAGGCCAAAGGGGAGCCACCGCCTCGAAATTCGGATAAGTTGTTGTACGCACGCCCACACACACACACCCTTGCAAGCGAAGGGAGCAGGGAAAGAAGACGCTCGAGGGACGATGAAAGGAAAAGGCAGTCGGGCTGAATCCCAGTACGGAGCGGAGAGCGAGTTTTGGAGACACAGACGCGAATGCGAGAAGGGCACACGTGTGTGCACCTCTTTCCTCCTTTCAAGAAGCCTTTTGTGCGTTTGTTGATGAGTTGTGTGTGTGTGCGCGTGTGTGTGTGTCTTGGACTGTCAACGGAGGTGATCTTCACCGCAAGCGATGCCTACATGCATAGGCATACGTGTGTGTGTGTGTGTGCCTCAGCAATAAAAGAGGAAATAGTGACGTGGCTTTACACACTCAGTCCATGAAGTACAAAGGTGGTGGGAGGAAGGGGGGAGGGGGGGGTAGGGCGACAGAGAATAACAGAGGGCAGGTGGCCCAGCCCTGCCTCTTTCTCTCTCTCTCCACTTCTTCAGCTAATGAAGTGAAGCGGGAGGGGGGGGGCGTGATGTTGCGTAGGGATGACGAGGTAGAGGGTGGTGGCAGTGTAAGTCTGCCGTAAAACAGCGTGTGTGTACGCGTGCGTGTTGCGGAGGGGCACCCCAGATGACGTGCTTATCCTTCTTTCCCCCTCTTCTTCCTTCCCTGTCTGTCTGTCTGTCTGCCGTTCTCTCTCGCGCGTGCCGCAGCCCAAGTGTTCTTCTAGGCGCGTGTATACACTCTCGGTGATGTCGGTGGTGGTGTAGCGAGACTCCCTTTGCTTTCCATCCAAGCCACCGGACAGGAGCACTGCGACTGTGATGATGATATTCCTCCCCACCTGTCTTCCCTAGACCCTTTTCTCCTCATCACCCTTTCCGTTCCACTTTCTCTCCGTCTACCCTCCCCTGCACACGCAAACGCGTTCGCCCCCCCCCTTTTCCTCCCCCCTTCTGCATGTCTGAGTCTCCCCGTCCTCTTTATGCGTATTGGCAACACCGAGAACGTGGGGTAGCAGAGCGCCAGCACACGCCCCCCCTCGTCCCCCCCTCCTCGTCCCCCCCCTCGTCCCCCCCTCCTCGTCCCCCCCCCTCCCCCCCACACACACACAGAGAGGTCATGTTGGGAATCGTAAGTGCAGCGGCTGGGTGGATGTGACACACTTCTCCATTCTTTTCTGCTCCATTCCTCACCAATGTAGCAGTCCCCTCACCCACTTCCTTCTCTTATCTGCTTTGCCATATTATCGACTCCTCCCCCGCCCCCCATCTCTTGTTATCACCGATAGACACGGACTTCATACAGTAGAGCATACCGAGGCATACCTTCATAGACCACTGCACCCCTCCCCCAATGGCGGAATCCCAATCGCATGCGCCAGCTTCTCCTTGTGCCGGAGCTGCAGACGATGCCGTAGCGGCGTCAGAGGACATCTCAGTCAATGCGTGTCTCTGTAAGCACCTCCTCCAAAATTTTTCTCAGCTGCCACAGCCACAACTCGTGACGAGTGCGGCGTTCCTCGACGCACTCGCACGGTATCCTCTACCAGTCGTCTCGGCTGCCACTGCGCACGATATTGCCGGGTCAGAGCAGCAACGGCAGGCGCACCAGCTGTCAGTCCGCTCTCCTTCGCAACCCCCTTCAGAAGTGCCATCAGAGCCAGCAGCGGATGTATTTGCTTCGCCAATAAGAATTCAGACGTCGACTGCATCGCTGCCTGAGGAAGGGTACGTGCGTTTCAGTGACCCAGCGCAGGATGTTTCCAGTGATCTGATAGCTGCGATACACCAATTCTGGGCTCCCCTATCAGCGTCAGAGATCTCGTCGCCTCCTCTTCCCTCGCAGGCTGCGGCGACGGAGGAGGACCCGCACGCCTCTTTGCCGACAGCGGCGGACTTGGCGAGAAGATCGCAGCCACCTCCCCCGCCACCGTGGGCGGCCTTCTCTCCCTTTCGCTTTTGTGCAGATCCGTCGTTTCGTGCTGCGCTGCGAGGGCTTCCCGGGCGCTGCGGCGGCGCGGTCAGTGATCATCAGCTAAGGCAGCGCGCTGTGGTGCCGCGCTTGCAGCCGAGTCGTCACGCGACTGGCCCCTCCTCTCTTGCTCTTCCTGCCGGGGGTATTACGTCCTCGTGGCGTTCGACTGGGAAAGGCCGGCATGGCGAGCCGTGCACTCTCTCAGCTGTCACCGCTGTCGACGTTTCCGCACCGGATGGCGGCAGCATTTCCTTTGCTGGAACACTGGTTTCCCCGTGGACGGTGATGGATGCGTGGTGCCACGGCTTGGCGGCGGACGGAGGCCGAAATCGAAAGCGCACTCGCACTGCGACGGCCACGTCAGCTTCGCCGACGAGTGCTGAGGCCATGACTTCCACGCCTTGTCGTCGTGCCGGCATCCATAGCAGAGGCAAGGCGACAGCGGGCTCAAAGGACGGTCCACCGCCGACCGTCACCACGGCAGGCGCGCAGGACCCCCTCCGCACAAACCCATCACCCGACTCAATCGCGTCATTGCTCTCATGGGCCTCTCCAACAACGCCGTGCGAGACAGCGGATGTGTTGCAGAGACGCGTTGCTGAGAACGATAATCTGCTTGACCTGCTGCTTGGGGCGGAGCAGAGCGCATCGCGGCCGCCAGAGCTTGCTGGTCGGCTGGTGTGTCCACGGGCGCGGCTCACGGAAACTACAAGGGTTACCGGCGCTGAACCGAATATGGAGAGAGAGGATGACGGAATCGCCTTGGCGGAAAGCAACTGCGGTGCGAGGCCATCCCTTACCGAGACGACCTCGACACTGGGGACGTTTGTTGTGCATGTCGACGCTGACGAATTTGCTTCAATTTCTGCGCAAAGAGGTCAGATGACCACATCTTTGGCGACGACAAGGTCGCCCACTACGGCCCTGATGCGTCTGGACCCAGTTATGGGTATATGCGCTGAGACAGACTTCTCCTATAGTGCTGGTGACGGCAGTAGTGGGGAACATGTGCTCATCTCTAGCGTGAAGGACCTCAGGAACACGTGTGCGCGACTCGGACTGCTGAGCACAGGCTCGAAGGCAACCCTGCAGCAGCGCCTCCATCTTCACTACACATCCGCGCCGCCGCCGCCGGGTGACTTTCGTGCCCCGCTGGCGGCGGCAGCAGCGAAGATGTCTCCTTTACCCCATGTGTCGCGTGGCTCTGGTGCAACCAGACAAGTGAACGGAGTTGGGACTTCTCGTTTTATCAGTTCTCCTCCACGGACGGTCTTCCGCTACCGCAGTCCATCGCAGTCGTCCGGTTCAGCCTTGCTCGCATCTGCTGCCGCGGTGGCAGCCGGTCAGACGCGGACATGCACTTCTGAGGCAGTGACTGCGCCGGCGACGCGGACGGCTACGGCCGCTGCAGGGGAGCCCGCTGCGGCATCTGCCTCTCCTACAGGTATGGCTGCGGGTCAGCGTGGTCATTTCGTTCCATCCCCTACGCAGTTCCTTCACGATTTCGCCTCTCGAAAGCCACAGACGCCACCCACAGCGCCTGGCACTCTCTACGCCGCAAACTCACCCGCCTCCGTGGCAGCTGAGCGAGCGCAGCAGGCTGAACTCACGGGCGAGATGGGCCGCGTACGCTGGCAGTGGTTGGTGGACTTCCGAGAGCGTGCTAGCGCGCATCGTGGCGGCAGGCGCCAGCATGAGGGCATGCTGGACGTCTTCCGCAAGCAGCATGTGCCGTGTACATCGATGATGCTGCCGGCCGGCGACTTCATGTTGTCCGTGGAGCTGTCGCCCGAGGAGGCCGCTTCGATGCATGTGTGTGGCGTTGCAGCGAGTACGGATGCGGGTGCCGGAGTGCTGAGCGACTCTGCCACTACAGAGGGAGCTGCGCCGGTTCTCAGCCACGTGTGTTCCCTCGTTGTGGAGCGCAAGACGTCCGCAGACCTGGATGCGAGCGTGAAGGGCACACGATACGCGGAGCAACGGCGATTGCTTGCAGCATCGCCGTTTCGCTTGGTCGTGTGGCTGATCGAGGGAGCAGACGTTGCGGGCGGGGGCGGCAGCAGTTTCTCTCGTGGCGGTCAGCGCTACTGTCAAGGCGGTGGCGGTACCGGAAGTGGCGCCCAGAAAGACTGTCGCAGCTCATCACCCGCCCTGTCATCGCCGGCAGAGAGTGCGCGTCAACGCGTCGACTCGGCGTGTGCTTCATTGGGCCTCCACGGGAAGGGCTGGATGGTGGTACGCACCCGTAGTACGACAGAGTCTGTGCAGTTTCTGAAGCTGCTTGCGACTCAAGTGGCGCGGCAGCTGGCCGGTTATCGTTTTCGTCGCCGGTGCGCTGGCGAGGGCGATGGCGCTATGCTGAGTGGTACTGATGTCTGTGTTGCAGCCAGGGGCGCGGCGCAGCACCCATCCGCTCAGTGCGTTGCACGCATTGGCGGAGGAGACGCCTGTTTTGGTAACCTCGGCTGCCGCAACGCAGGTGGTGATTCATCAAAGGCGTGCATGTCAGCCGCCGTATCACTGTTAGAGTTGACTCCCACCAACACGTGTCTGCAGTCTGTGAGCGCTCTGCAGCGGCGCCTGCGCGCCAAGACGGCATTTCTGCGCATGCTTATGTGCGTCCGCGGCTGCTCGGCCGCGCTCGCGTCGCTGCTCGCTTCCAAGTACGGCACAATGCTGCGGTTTTGGCGAGAGCTTCGACGGCGCGGCCAGGAGGCGTGTGACGCCGACCCCGACATTCAGCGCCTCACCACGGCTCAGAAGAAGGTGTACGTGCTGCTCACCGAGTTCTTGCTCGCCAAGGACTACTACTGATGTGGGTAACACAGCAGTGGTGCGTGCGTATCAGCGAGTGAGGGTGGGGGGTGTCCACCTGTGCGCTTTTTTGTTGGTGTTTTATTCCTGAGTCGAAGTGTGCTATCATCGCTGATGTGCGAGCGTGTGTGTGTGTGTGTCTGCTCAGCCGGTGCAGCTGGGAGCTGTACAGCTGCGAGGTACGGCAAAGTAGCTCTACGTAAGAGTGCCTGCGCCTGTCCGGGTCTGCGTGTCACTCACGGAAGTGTAGAGATGTGGCCTTGTGCGAGAGCGCATTCTGAGAATCTGTTTGGTGTGCGATGCAACCCTCTTCGATTTCTCAGTGCAGCAGCGCTCTCTTCTTTGCCACCTGGTGGCGGGCATCTGCGTCATGCATGGAGACACACACTTCCCCGACACACTTTTGTGGCCATCCTTCGAGCACAGCAGTGTACCCCCCCGCCGATCAGCCCTCTCAACGCGTGTCTGTATGCCTGCGTTTATGTGTGTGTGTGCGTGTAGATGGTGACTGTACTCACCCCCCCCTTTTCCTCTCTCCCTTCCCAAGCGATGCTTCACTTGTCCGCTCTTCCCTCTCCCCTCTTTTCTCTTTCATAGCTTTACACGCGCACATTGTCGTTGATCGCTCGACGCTTCGCAGGGTTGTCTCGCAGAGGCCTACGCTCTGTGGTCCGCGGCGCCACGCACACGTGTACAGCAACGCAGACGACGGCAACCACCACCACCACCACCACCAAGTAGGTAAAGGCGAACCGCTCTTCCCTCTCCCCAGCCCATTCCCACACCCCCACAAGGCACAGCCCAGTCCATATTTTTTTCTCTGTCTCTCTCCTCTCTCTCTCTCTGTTTCTTGGCGTCTCCTGCGTGATCGCCTCGTGCCTTCCCAGTGTCAGTCTCAGTCTCCACCTCCCTCCCCCCTCCCCGTCTCCATCGCCAACTCTCCTAGCGAAGGCTTCTCATGCACGTTCCAGCGAGACGCAGACATACAGACGCAATACGATCCACACATTTACTTGAGGGGTGAGCGCGCGCCCACACGCCGGTTCTCCCGCGCTCATAGTGAGACGTCCTCAGCCTATAGAGCCTATCCGATGGAATACACTGACATACTCACCTGCGCTTCGAAATGCACACGTCACGCACGTGGACACGCTTTCTCACCCGCACGCACGCACAGTCCAGCGCTTGTATAGGACCAGAAGCTCCTCAGGGCTGCGGTAGGCCGTGTCCACGACTCGCAGACACACTCGGCACGCACCTGCTGTTCTCACACTCGCGGGTCTTTCTGTGCATGATCGACTCACTCTGGCTGCCACAGAGGACACTCTTCCACTCCGGAGCTCCTTTGCACTGCGCACGAGCACGAATGCACACTCACACCCACACACACCCACACACACACACCCACACACACACTGCACACCCCAAAAGACAGACCCCGGCCGACAGCACAGTTCCACCCTTTCCATTTTCTTCTCTTCTCATCTTCTTCTCCTTGTACCCACGCACGCACACGCGTCCGGGAGCGCACTCCCGTTTCTCTCTCTTTCCCGTTTCCCTCTTTGCTCCCACACATTAGCCATCGCGCATCGAGGATGCCTACATCAACGTCACTGTCATCCGCATCGACTTCAGCAGCAGCTGCAGGTAACTTGGACAACAATGGCAATCGCGTCAGTAGCAGCAGCGCGACTATCTACCCCGCTCTCGCTTCTCGCATGTCCCCACCGTACCTCACAAACGAGTCTGAGTGGTTATCGGCTCTCACCTCTGCCGTGCAACGCAGCCTCGAAGGCGGTGTGGGGAGTCGCAGCAATGGCAATAACGGCGGCGCATGGAGTCAAACACACCCAAATCAGGGCACCCCCCAGGATGTGGCGATGCGTGCCGCCCGAGACACGGCGCCTCCCTTGGCGGAATACCAGGCTGTATATCAGCAGTACTGCCTCCATTGCACCAGTCTTGTCCCGGCGCCCCCTCCGGCCCGCTTATATCCGGCTCTCGGCGGCAGTATTGGTGATGGCGGCTGCGGCAACCTGAACAGTGGCGGCAGCAGTACTGCCAACAACAACAACAGCAACTTCTCCGTCGCCTCCTACGCGCCTCCTCCACCGCCGTCTCTGACACACTCACCCGCTGCTGCGCCAGGGGTGCGGCAGCAAAGAGTAACAACGCGGAGCTCAATTATGCCCGCCACTGCCGCGTCATTTCCCATCTCCTCTCTCCGAAACTCAGGCGTCGGTGAGCTGGTTGGGTCGAGTCCCGCTGGCGGTACTACTGCTGTTTGCTCGTCTTCCTTGCTTCCTACCATGCCACCCCCTGCTGCGTCCAGAGGTGGATGCTCCATGGTCCCCCCGGCTGCTTCTTCAGCTCTCGTCGCTCCGTGCATGGCGCCGTCACCGCTGACGTTACAGGACGTGAAGGCAGAGATGCGACTCGTCGCCAAGCAGCTTCGCGAGGCGCAACACCACCGCGATGACCTCGTGCTCCTCGAGGACGAAGAGCACGACCCCTCGGACGAGCTGCAACAGCTGGATGTGCGCATTGCAGAGCTCGAACAGCGGTTCGCCCGTTTCCGCGTCACCCAAGCGACGCTGCTGAACAGGCCCACCTCCACCTCGACGCCGTCCTCCCTCTCCTCCATGCCGTCCTCGCTCGTGCAGTTACCGCGCAGCCCATCGGTGATTGGGCTCGGCTGTGCGAACTACAGCAGCGCGTACGGCCCAGGTATCGGCAGCAGCACTGGAGCTATGGGCTACCCCGGCGGCAGCGAGCAGCGAGACCCACTGATGCAGAGCACTATACCGTTGCCTTGGCCCGCTGCGCCGTCAAGCGGCACCGCTACACCAGCAGGTGCTGCGGGTGCACCACCACATGGTGGCTGGCTCACCACCATGACCGAGCACAGCGTAAACCACAGCGGCATCGGTGACTGTTCCCCGGCACTGACGGGTCAGTGGGACACCAGCGTCAACGGTGGCTCGCCGAGCTTCAGCAGTGCCGAGTACTCGATTCCCTCAGCTCGAAAAGGCTTCTCGTGGGAGGTTTACGAGCAGCAGATGGACCCGGAGGCGCTGTCGCGCGATGCCCTGTCTCGCACCGCGCATGTCGAGCTCCCCATCAACCCCACGCACCAGTATGGAGGCGAGCGCTTCCCGTGGTCGACGGAGCTTCGGCGCATGATGCGCGAGGTGTTCGGCTTGCACGACTACCGCTTCTGTCAGCTCGAGATCATGAACGCGTGCATGGACGGCCGCGATGTTTTTGTGCTACTGCCGACCGGTGGCGGCAAGTCTTTGTGCTACCAACTTCCTGCGCTGATGCCCAACCCGGCCCAGGTCACCGTAGTCGTGTCGCCGCTCATCTCGCTTATTCAAGATCAGGTGTACGCGCTGATCGCAAATGACATCCCCGCCATGGCCCTCACCGGGCAGACCAACGACGCTGCTCGCCGCAGCCTCTTCCAGGAATGGGCCTCCGGCCACGTCGTGCACACGCTCGTGTACGTGACGCCGGAGTACTTTGGTCGCAGCGACCACTTTGTTGGCACGTTGCAGGGGCTCACCGATAAGGGGTTGCTCTGCCGCTTTGTGATTGACGAGGCGCACTGCGTGTCACAGTGGGGCCACGACTTCCGGCCAGATTACCGTAAGCTCTCAGTGTTGAAGCGGCAGTTTCCACGGACGCCCATCACGGCGCTGACCGCCACAGCGACGGATGTCGTGCAGCAGGATGTGATCAAGACTCTTGCCCTTCGCAACGCCATCATCTTCAAGGGCTCCTTCAACCGAGCCAATCTCAAGTACTCGGTGCAGCACGTGCGAGGCAAGCAGGTGGTCTCGGTTGTTGAGGACCTCATACTGCACCGATTCTCGCCGTCGTGGTGCGGCATCGTGTACTGCCTGTCGCGCAAGGACTGCGAGGAGATGGCGGCGGCACTCGTACGCAGGGGCATCAAGGCCTCCTACTACCACTCCGAGGCGGCGTCGAAGAACGAGCGGCAGGAGCGATGGACACGTGATGAGCTGCAAGTGATTTGCGCCACGATTGCCTTTGGGATGGGCATCAACAAGCCAGATGTCCGCTACGTCGTGCACGCGGCTATGCCAAAGTCCATCGAGGGGTACTACCAGGAAAGCGGCCGCGCCGGACGTGATGGTTTGCCGTCGGAGTGCGTGCTGCTGAGCACCACCACGGATCGCCAGCGCCAGGAGAGGCTGATTCACGGCTCGAAGGACTGGCGCGCGTCGCTCACATCGCTGCATCGTATGCTGGCATACACCCTCAACGACGTCGACTGTCGCCGGCGTCAGCAGCTGCATCACTTTGGTGAGCAGGTTGACGTCCATTTCTGCCTTACACAGCGTGCCGCCGCTGGCGGCGGTGCGGTGCCCGCGCTGCCACCGACGTCGGTCGCATCAGCGTCTGCCGTCACACAGCTGTGTGACAACTGTGCCAGCAAGCTGGCAGAGGGCTGGACAGTGAAGGAGGTGAATGTGAGCAACATTCTGCTTGACCTGTACGCCATCGTCCTGCGCCTCGGCGCAATGACGTCGAAGCAGCTGATTGGCGTTTACCGCGGCTCTGTCTCGGATATGGGGCGCGCGGTGGAGATGCGCATGCGCGTGAAGGGAACGCCGGCGGAGTACAAGGGCGGCGCCAAGCAGTCCAAGGTACTCCTAGAACGCACGCTGCTGGAGGGGATGCAGCTTGGACTGTTCGAGGAGCGGCTGGACAGCATCAATGACTTCGCCGTCTGCGCCTTTGTGGAGCTTGGCGGAACCCCAACAGCACAGCAGCTCCACTGTGACATCAAGGCTGAACACCGGGTCGTAACGGTGCGTCTGCGAGGAGAGAAGACTCGCAGCGACAGAGGAGACGCCATCTTCGACGCAGTGTCTGCAGCGCCGGAGACTTTTTCCCCCGGTAGGATTGCTGCAGTTGCTACCACTGCCGCTCTGGCCGTCGAAGGCGGCGGCAAGCGGCGTGATGCTGTGGTCAGTGCTGTTTCTGGCGCCATCTCCAGGGACGACCTTCCCCTCTTCGAGCTGTTTGACGGTACCCGAAGACAGGCAGCCGTGGGCGATGGCAGCGGCACACGAGGTTTATTGGCTGCGCAAGACGCGAAGAAGCGCAAGCCGAAACCACTGAAGGGGCGCCGTGGCGGCGGGTACGTACTGGACGAGGCAGACGGCAGCACCGATGGCGACGAAGGTGTGATCTCATCCATCGAGGAAGACTCTGCATTATCGAACAGCATGGCGTCCTTCATCAACGACGAAAGCAGCAGCAGCGGCGTTGCCACCCCATTCAACATCTCCAGTGCGACGACGCCGCAGCGCGATGGGGCCGGGGCAGCATTAGCCGATGCTGGACGCCGGCAGCGCACGCTATCGAGTGGAGGGTCGCAGGACGGCGTCATCTCGACGCTGTCGGAGGACACACAAGCCCAGGCGCAAGTGCATCAGCCGCCGCGGAAGCGCACTCGCGGTGACGCGGTCGACCAGCGAGCGGTCCTGGCTCAGAGAGGCTTAAGGAGCGCTGTTACAGCCGCGACTCCGGCGTCGACTGTTCCTGCGGCGCGGCTGGAGCGCCTGAAGGTGCTTCTGCAGGAGGAGATGGATCGGCTCGTGCAGACCCTCGTGAGCCAGGCGGTGGGGTGTCGCAGCTACAACGTGATGCCCAAGAGCACGATTCTGCGGCTGACCGAGACGCTCGCTATTCCAGGCTGGGGCAGCGTTGCCGACCTCATTGACCTGGAGGGGATGGGCAAGAGCAAGGTGAAGCGGTACGGGGCTGACATTCTGCGGGTGTACCGTCATTTCCGCTACATCCACATTGGCGATGTCGAGGAGTTGTCAGAAGCGGAGTCAGCGGAGGTGAAGGACATGAAGACGGTGGTGCGGCCGCGCAATCGCCTCGGCCGCGCAAACGCCTCCGCTGGTGAGTTGATCGTTGATAATGACGGGGAGGGGGGGTGCAGTGGTGATGGCGACCGACTTCCAAGCACAGCCACGCCTGGATTTGTAGGTGGAATGTCCATCGAGGCGGCATCGACAAACGCCCTTGCAACCTATCAGCCAGCACAGCGCCCGATGCTGCTGGATACAGCCACACCCGAGAAGGCGCGTGCATCGATCTCTTCGTCCGCCGGAACCCCATCGCGCGACGGCGGCAGCGGTGTGAAGCTGCCAGGAACCGTCGGTGACCAGCAGCGACAGCGGCGCACCACGTTTACTTTTTCGTCGACGACGGCTGCCGCTCCCGCGGCGGTGCCCATCAGCGTCAACGTTAGGCCATCCTCCCCATGGCTGTCTCTGCAGGGCCCAGTGGGGTGCGCAGGCGCACCGCCACTTCCACCGCAAGCAAATGCCGCTGCCGCAGCGAACCGCATTGCGGATATTTACGACCAACTCACGTGTGACCCATCGGTCGCCAATGCACATGACAACACGATTCTCACGGCTGCCTCCGCTGTAGCAGCCGCTCTACCGCCGCACGAGCCGCATCCTCCCCCTACTCCTCCCATGCCGCAGTTCTCCGTGCCTCTCTTTCCGGAACCGCCTGCGTGGCAGGCGCCGCCTTCCACTGTTGCTGTCGCTGCTGCTGGCGTATCATGGGGCACTCCAGCGCCGCCGCCGCCGCCTCCACCCCACAACAACATCGCCGGTGGAAACGGCCATCTGTTTTCTCCCAGCGCGTCCTCTACATCTGCCTCGGTACTCCTGGCTGGCTCAGGGCTTCCCATGGGCCAGCGACCGCGTCCACAAGTGCCTCAGCAGCCGTTCACGATGATGGCCCAGACGGTGTATTCTCATGCCTTGGCGTCCGGTGACCCTAGCCTGGCAGACACACTTCGAAGCGGTAGTCACGCTGGCGCTTCACACGCCACTGATAACAGCGAACTGCTGATTGGGAGCAGCCCTATTCCTACGCAGCAACATCAGCAACGCCACGCATACTTCTTCAACGGTCAAAGCGTTCCTCAGGCTCTCAGTGGAGGCGGGGTAGAGACTGGTGAGGGGCAGAGGAGTAGTAACGGCGTGGTGCTGCTCGGCTCCGACGAGCTTACTCAGGCGCCCTCGATACCGCGCCCGTCGACGGCGCTCGGTCTCGGCGACCTCTCCGCCAGCAGCCTTACTCACGGCAGTAGAGGAGCTGCAGCGGCGGCGACGGCGGGTCACGTGCGCGACGCACCGTCGCCATCACGGCAGCCTGAGGCAAAGGACATGCACAGCGTGGATTACTTGATGGGCCTATGTAATGACGCGCGGTTCCGCACGCCGCTGAGCGGGCGACTGTCTGACTTGGTAACTTGTGGCGCTGGAGGCCCCTCCCGATCCGCGATTCCGGCACCAACCCTCGACACCGTTTATTCCAGTGGTGCGGCAACAGCGAACACCGGCCATGCTGTGAGCCATCCACTTCCCTACCACACAGCGAGAGGAAAGTCGCTCGGCAGTGGCTCGACGTTGTTCTCGCCTGGTGCTGAGACACCGATCTCTTCCGCAGAAGGGCCATTGTTTCAGTCCAGTACACCAGGGTCTGTCCCACAGCCGCAACTGCAGAAGCTGTATCAGCAGCGGCAGTCGCAGCCGTCGAAACAAGAGGATGGCGCGGCGGCGGGTGGTAATAATGGCGCTGACCGCGACGGGCAAGAGGTCTACACCATCGAGGACGACTCGGAGTAGGCGGAAGAAATGGGGCGACGAGGCGAGCGCTATTTTGTTGCTATGGCTGCTGAAAATACAGAAAAAAGACGCGAGTCCTGCATGTGCGGGCATTGTCGTTGGCGGTGATGCTTGAGAACTCCATGTGGTCTATGAGTGGAGGTCCTCACCTGTTTCTGCCTCTCCCTCACTTTCTCCCTCCTTTCCCGTTCTGTGCGTCTCTACCCCACTGCGCTGCAGCGCTCCGCAGCCCGTGAGTGACCTTCTTGCTGCTGTCTCTTCATCTTCTGTTGTTCTCCACGTTGCTGTGCGCCACGCTGCCCCTGTGCGTCTCGCGCTTTTTGGGTGAGGCGAAGAGAAAACAAAGCAGACCGTACTAGTGGCGACGTTTCGTGTGTCACAGTAGTCTCGAGGGCGTTCGGCTCGCATATGTGTGCACGTGTGTACGCACGCGAGATGGTGTGTCTTGCGGTAAGCACTGAGGGGTGTGGTATTCCACTGCCCCCCCCCCCCCACTGGGGGGAGGGAAGGGGAGGGCGTGGAAGGGCCTTAATCGTGCCGCTCTCTCTTCATTTGCTCTCTCTCTCATTTCTCTCTTTCTCCGGTCTATGTTCTCTCCGTATGCATGTCCGTTGTGGTGTGCCGCTGCGGCTGCTTCACCCCCTCCCCCCCTCTCCTCGTTCATGGGTGCCGTACTGCACGCGCGTTCATATATCCGCGCACCTGCGATGGGAAAATGGGGTCGCCACCACACGCCTGTGACGGAGCAGGGAAGCTTCAATAAGCGAAGCGCACTTTTGCTTGTTGCTGTCATCTTACCTTGTGCAGGTGATCTCGGCACGGTGGAAAGAAGAGAGAAGAGGGCACGTACTCCCCTATCTGACACCCGTAGACGTAGTGATGCGCTGGTGATGATCAAGGCAGTGCTTATCATCAACACGGCTGGCAAGATCCGGTTGCTGAGCTTCTATGAGAAGACGATCTCCCTCACCCAGCAGCAGGAGCTGGTGCGCAGCATTCATCGTGCCATCTCCCGCCGAGGTGACGAGCTCTGCAACTTTGTGGACAACTTCAAGGAGTGGCCCACCCCTGACACCCGCATCATCTACCGCCGCTACGCTACTTTGTGCTTTGTGTTCGTGACGGACTCGTCAGAGTCGCAGCTGGCCATTCTCGACCTCATTCAGGTCTTCGTCGAGTCTCTCGACCGCACGTTTGAAAACGTCTGCGAACTGGATTTGATCTTTCACTCGGAGAAGGTGCAGTACGCGCTGATGGAGATGATCATGGGTGGCTTGGTGCTGGAGATGTCTCGTGATGAAATCATCCGCAGCTTGGGAGAGATGAGCCGGCTCAGTGCAAAAATGACTGCGGAAAACACCACGTCTCGCACCCTGTCCGGCTACCATTGACGCCTCCACCGTGGCATCTTCAGAAAACTCCAGGCGCACGCGCAGCTGAGGTTCCCACGCTTTCATGGAGCACAAGGCTGCGTGCGTGTCTACCTGCCCACATGCGCGCACCCCCTACCCTTCTCCTTCACCGCTGCTCCATTCGGTGATAGTGGCATTGTCGCGTGTGCTTTGTGCATGTTGTTTTCTTATCTCTACTGCATAACTATCCGTGCTGGGCGGTGTGCCTACCTTTCTTTCTCTTCGCCGCCTGCACGGCGCGGAGAAGGTGGGAGGTAGGAGGGGACTCATCCACGCGGCAGCAATCACGATGGTGTCGATGTTGGCGTTGTTTATCCTCTGAAGTATCGACGCAGGCGCGGCCCTACAAACGCAAGGAAAAAGGAGGAGAGATCGGCGCGCAATCGCGATTGTGGACCATCTCGCACTTACCTGCGCGCTCGCTCACGCAATCTCGCTTTTTCCTCCTCCTCCTCCCCCCTCCCTCCTCTCTCCACTTTCCTTGCTCCTTCCTTTCCGATGTTTTCACTGCCCCACCGTGCCACTCATACACGCGCATAGACACGGTTAAGTATAGGCCCCCCCCCCCCCCCCGCGTTCGCACACATTCATATCTATCGAAACATAGGCGGGCTGTTCTCACCTGCAGCGAGAGGTGCCGTCATGTATGTGAAGCAGCGAGGCGCGCAGAAGGATGGGGAGCCAAGCGTTCGTCTCATGGACGACGTGAAACGGCTTACCCAGCTGGAGCAGTACCTTCCAGCACACATCTTCGGCACAGTTCTGCCTCTCGTAGAGGAGGAAATCGCAAGTAGCGCGGTGGAGCTGAACGCGCAGGTGGACGGTACACGCCAGCTTCTCCTGCAATCGGCGGCGCTGCGGCGGTCGACCGTGCTGGCGCCGCTGTTGAAGCAGCTGCTTGTCACGCGGGCCATTCAGTTGCAACGACGCCGCGCACAGTTGGTGCAGCAGCTCCAGCGGCAGATTCGCCACTGGCGCTCGAACCCACCAGGAGCTGGCGCGATTATCGCTTCCAGCGGCGGTGGGTCCTACCGTCGCGGTGGCCCACTGAGCGGGTCAGCAGCAGCTGCTCTGGCGCACGCTGGCGAGGGGGCACTACGGGAGACGTGGGCCACGTTGCGGGAGGCGTTCCGCTTTGAGGAGGCTAGGGCACACCTCGTGCAGGCGCCGTTGTGCCCGTCCGCTGCAGCGTTACGTGCGCTTCTGGCCGAGGTGGTGGCGGGAGGTCAGCGCGGGCTGCACCGACGTGTTGTGGAGCAGGTGGCTGGTACGAGTCCGCACCAAAGCCAGCGCCCCACCACGGCCTCCCCCTCCACCAAAGCTGCCGGGGGCTCTACCAAAGGCAATCGTGAGGCGGATGTGAGCGGTAGCGGTGGCAGTGAGGGTCCAGAGGACGCAATCGAAGCTGCACTGCAGCTCCTCCTCCGCTATGCAAGGCAGGCACAGGCGGGGGTACTGGGAGCCGATCGGACATCAGCCAGGGGAAGAGCGCCGCAGTCTGGGGTATCGTCACCAACTCCTGCTTCGTCGGCGCCTCTCACCGAAACCACTGGCTTACAACCCTCTGCGGTTCATGGTCGCCTGCAAGCGGCAGATCCGATCGATGTGTGCGACGTGGACATGTATTCGAACGACTTGGAGGAGCAGGCGCAGGACGCGGAGGAGGACGTCTTTGAGAAGAGTCAAATTCTCCAACAACAGAGAGCTGCGGCAGCTGTGGGTGAAGTACCAGGTAGCGGCACCGCTTCTCCAACAGCACAAACGCCCTCTGCCACAGGAGCGGCATCAGAGCAAGCTTCCATGTGGCTCCGCGTCCCTGGCATTTTACCCCTTGGTCAGTACTGCGCGGAGTTACCGTGGGTAGCCGACCTTGCCGCCCAACGGTACACCGAAGCATGTGAGCGCAAGAAGCACTGCAGTGGCGGCGCTGGTGAGGTGGGCTACATCAGTCGCCATCTGCAACCCGGGGAGCAGGGCAGCGGCGAGAGTGTGGAGGGTAAGGAGGTACGCTACGAGGCCGGTTACATTGCCCCCACACCAGCAGCTCTACAGATGATGCCGCCACTCGGCTACCTCTTCGCCCCTACTTTGGCGTGTGGCTCTGCTGGTAGCGTCTGCAGCGGCGGCGAGTCCGTCGTTGGGCGTGCCATGCGCCACGCCGCTGGTGGTCCAGCAGATGCCCCGCACGCTGCGCCTGCTGACTTCCGTGAGGAGCGTGAAGGGGCCACCTCTGCGCAAGAAGAGGAGCGTTCGTGGATGGCGCGCGTAGTGGTCAAGTGCGTCTCTGCAGCCGTGGACGCGGCATGGCAGGATGTGGAGGAGACCGTGGTGGCGCCCTTCTGCGCTCAGCGGCGCCGTGCCTTCTCCTCCTGGTCGCTCTCAGCTGAGACCACGCTTGCTGCTGTTCCTGTGGGAGCTTCGGCAAGGGGAGGAGAGGCTGCCGACGAGGAGGAAGTGATAACGCAGTTCATGGAGGTACTGCGCGTGCGCTACGCTGTGGAGCTAGCGGCCCAGGTGTTAGCGGCCCGCCACGCTACGGAGCTGCTGCTCGACAGTGAGGACAGCGTGATATTTGCCGAAAGGAGGCTTGTAGCAGTCGTGGTCGGCGGCGGCTCCTTTTCAGCAGGTGCGTGCAGTGAGGGCCATGACGCGGTAGCGGCTAAGCGAGCGTCACCGTCTCCAGCACCAGTGCTCACCTGCACAGTGCTCAGCCTTCCAGGGGTGACGGAAATCTTCTACGTGATGGCGTACTGCACAGGAGCCGCTCTGCTATCTGATGTGACCGCCGCTATATCGATTTCCGGCTACGATGTCGGCAACCGACAAGGTGGCGCAGATGCCCTTCAGCGACAAGAGTGTTTGATACTCGACTTGGACGCCGAGGAAGACGAAGAGGAGGATCAGCTAGAGGAGAGGCCCCTGGCGGAGCATGACAGCCGCCTGACTGGCGATCCTCGACGCATCTTCTCCCCCTCCGCCTCACAGCGGGCAGACCTTGCCAACGAAGAGGACCCTGTTGCCCAGCGGCAAGCGTCTCTGCAGGCCTGGGCTGCATTCTTCGAGGACGAGTACCTCAGAGGTTGCCAAAGCACTACCGCCTCCGCGGATGTGCCTTGGTCTGCCGGTCGGGCCTCGGTGTACTCATCTTGGTCGCTGGCCCCCTACTACCGTCTGTGGCTGTACCTGTGGGAGTACGTGCTGGTAGTGGCAGCGCCTACGTCCTCGTCAACCGATGCTCTGCACAGCAGTGGCGCTGCTGAGCGGGACTGCTTCATTGCACAGTACAGTCACAGCTCTCAGCGTTCTTCGCAGCACCCACGGGGCCAACGCCAACCCTATCATCATGGCGGCGCCAGTCTCGCTCAGATTCCTATTTCATTGCGTACGGCGCGGCGCTGGATGGAAAAGGTGATCCGCGCGTCTATGATGTACGGCTGCACCGAGGCGGGGCTGTTGGTGAGCTGCGCCACGCCAGCGAGTCTCGTATACGAGCCAGAGACGTGTCTACAGACGCACCTATCGGTGGAGCAGACGGAGCGACTCATGAAGGCGACAGCGCTGCAGGCGCGTCGAGCGCTTTTGCAGGTGTCCGGGGCCGGGGGAGCGGCAGTGAAATCTCCCCCTCATTGATCTAGTCCCCGCGTTGGTGTTGGTGGTACTGCTGGCCGTTGCAGCACCCTTCCACTTGGGGGACATTGCTGCTCTTCCTCTGTGCTGCTAGCGTGGGGCATCGACCGATGCGGACTCTGGCGCCTGTTTTTTCTCCTCTTTGATGCGGCGCCGCTGTGCCCCCCCCCCCCCCTCCCCGGGGATCCGTTCGCATTTCTTCAACGGCGCATGGTAGGCTTGACAGGCACACGCGTGTGTGGGGCGCGGGCGGGGGCAGCAGGACACGGTGGCCCAGTAAAGAACCCTGCAAGACAAGCAGGCGATGTGTTTCGGATTAATGAGAAGAGAAAAACAAGCAAACAAACCGTGAAAACGATCGGCAAGGCACGGGCGTAATGCGCGTGACGGATAACGCCATCACTACGATCCGGGAGTTTGGCTGTGCTTTTAGCGGCTGTGAATGAGTGAAGGCGGGCCGGGGCCGGGGGGGGGGGAGGGAGGTGGAGATCTGCGCAGAGGCTCTCCCACAGGCGCGTAGAAGGCACGGCGCCTTGGCAGTAGCCGTCTTCCCACCGCCTCTCTTTCTTCTACGTTTACTCGTCTTTTCCCTCCCTGATGGACTCAGTTGTCCCCACCCCTCCTCTCTCGTTCCCTCGTTGATATACCCTTGATCACTTACCCCTCCTCGCTCCTCTGCCCTCACACACACACCCATCAGCAGCTTACGTCTCCCCTGGCAACAGTCTCGCCTCTGTAGATACTCTCACCCATACCCACACCTTCGCCTTTTTCATTTCACTCTCTTCGATCCTCCCTTCCCTCCTCCTCCTCCTTTCTCGCTGTCTGCGAGATACGCACCTCCAACGAAGTGTGCGCCTCAGATACGTCTACAGAGTGCTCCTGCTGTTCCCCCGACCGACGAAAATGACGACCATGGCTCGCGTGGATGAAACGCTGGCGCGTTTTAAAGGTAAGTCCCCGAGGGACAGCTACAAGCAGATCTGCGGCGAGCTCCACGTTCACATGCAGCGCGAGATCTTTGCGGCATTGCCAGAGAAGCCGATGGCGTGGCATCACATCTACACACTGGACCTGGAGAAGAGTCTGTTGGGCACCAAGGGTTGCATGGCGATGCTGCCTATCATCGCCGTCAGCACCTCAATGCGCAAGCTGAGTCTGCGTTCGTGTTGCTTGTCGGACGACTTTGTGATTGAGCTCTGTGCCATCCTGCAGAACCACCCGTCCCTACGGTCCGTGGATATCAGCGACAACGAGCTCGTCACGGTGTACAGTGCGTCGCACATCATTGGTGTGATGCGCAACAACCTAAACATGGTGTTCTTCGACGTGTACAACACACACGTCGGCGCCAACGTGGCTGGCATCATTGCTGAGCTTGGCCAGCGAAACTTGAACGGGGTCCTGCACTACTACGAGGACCGTTACTTCCACATGAAGAACCTCTTCAATTATATGGATGCGGACGGCACAGGCTGGGTGCTTCTCAAGTCCCTTGTCCTTAACTGCCCATACCCGGTGCTGCAGGAGCAGTTCGTGGAGCGTATCGCCACTAAGAACCCTCGCAAGCGCTCCGACAATACCATTAGCATCAACACATTTTTGCAGCTCATCTACATGAACTACAAGACCGAGTCGGAAATCGGCGCTTGCGCTCAGAAGACGATCGATGAGTCCTACGTCTTCACAGTGGCGAACTGGAAGCAGCTGCTGCGTGCGGTCGAGCGGTACAACGTGTGCGCCGCCGCCGTGAAGGATGGAGAGAATTCGTATCGTCCTGTGCAACTGCCCGACGACCTCCACCGCTGGCGTCTGCGAGATTACATCATATCGAACGACGACGCAGATGCGCTGGTGGAGGGCGCAGTGCACCTGATGGAGCACTCGGCGGCAATGGCGGAGGATGCGTCCGAGTGCAGCGAGTTGGGCGAGCGCGCTGAGCCGGATGTCGAGGTGAACAGGGACAAGGATGCAGGGGAGAAGGCGTCGGAGATGACCCCGCTTCTGATCTCCATCTCCATCCTCCTCAGGGCCGCCAAGGCAACTCTCGTCGCTCCCCCCTCCGCCGCCAAGCCCTCGTACCACTTCTACACCGACCGCGACGCCGCTTACGTGCCGGAGATCATGCGGAACGGGTCGCGTCTCTTCAGTGTCGGCCGGCTCTCCTGCATCTTCAGTGCTAATGCCTCCGTCGCCGGCGACAGCGTGACCTCTGCCGACACCGCACAGAACTCCACCGACCCGCCGCGCGTGTTCTCACTGCCCGCGTCAGTGGTGAGGATGGTGGTGGATTTCTTTAATAAGGAGAACGCAAAGATGCCCGCAAAGAAGGCCTCCATCATCCCTGACAGCCCCCGCACCCGCCGAGACAAGGCGATGGAGAAGGCGGCGATCCCGGTGCCGACGTTCCTTAGCACTGAGTTCGTCACCGACCTGGAGCGTGTATGCCCTCGTCTGCTCGCAGACTACTACTCCCGCTACGGACTGCTGATCGAGGATGGCACCATCACACTGCAGGAGATGGTGAACGTGCTAGATGAGATGTACGTGCAGTGCCGCATCGACCGCGTCATTTCACTGAGTGACATCGAGGCCATGTCAGACCCCTTGAAGGATAAGTCCCTGGCGGGCTTTATGGCTGCTCACTTCGCCGACCGTGACGAAGACATCTCCATGGTGGAGGCGTTCAGTGAAGTGATGGCGTACTGAGAGGATGCAACGAGGGTACTCATGCGCACCCACACAGGCATACAAGCCAATATGTACGACAAGCGCCCCCCCTACTCCTCCCCCCTCCCCCCACACACACGCACACGCACATACACCCAGTTCGGTGGATGCCGATGTGTGTGCGTTCTTGCAGAAGCAGCGATGTGTAGTGCGTGTGCTCCCATTGTCGAGCTATTTTCGCATTCCTCAACCCCCCTCCTCCTCCTTTTCCTTCCTGATCTGCGAGCAGCACCTATCATGTACCCCGCACACGCCGCGCTTTGCTATATATTTTCTTCTCTGTTTTTTTTTTTTCGGGGTGGTGGTGGTTTCCCTGGACGGAAAGCGCCAACGGATGTCCGTACCTCTCCTCTTCCTTCACCCCTCATCGGCCACCGGTGAAAGGCATCCCCCCCTCTTCTCTCTGTCTTTTCATTGTTTTGTTCCTCCTTTCTCCTCCTCTCTTCGCCGGACGCCTCGGCACCTGCGTGTTTGCGTGTACGCTTGAGAGTTGAGGACTTTGATGATGATGATGCTGATGTACAACTGCACGTACACACTGTACCTCAGTGCGCATTGGTGTGTGTGCGTGTCTTCATGCCAGCTCGTCTTGCGCCCCTCTCTCTCTCTGTGAGTGTGGCGCGTTGGTGTGTCGAACTATCGAGAGAGAGAGAGAGAGGTGGGCGATGCAAGCGACGCTGGGTGAGTTCGACGATGGAGATGGAGGCGCTGGGGACGGGGATGAGGAGAAAGAGGCGTGTCAGCTCACGAGCTCAACATTCTGTTCTCCCCCATCCGGTCCACACACCACCGCCTCTTTCTTTCCCATTTCCTGTCTCTCTGTCTCTTCTCCTTTCCCCAGATTCAGCGTGTAGTGTCGATCCCCTTTGGCGTGTCGCTCTGGTACTTGGCAGCCCCCCCCCCCCCTCCCCCCTGCCCACCACACGTATGTAAACTACTGGCGCTTTTTTCCTTTTCGTCTTGCATTGGTTGTTCCTGTGGGGGGCGCCATACCATTTCGCTCTCACGAGTGCAACTGCCGAGCGCTGCGGCCTCTCCCCCTCCGTTAGCCTTCTAGCAACGATGACTCCACACCAAATTCCCTCTTGCAGTCACCTTCGCTGCCAGTCTGGTGATACTGGCAGCGAAGGGAAAGAGGAGAAAGGGAGGAGAGAGGGGATGCAGCAGCATCGCAGTGTCTGCCACGTCGGCGAGTCAGTTTTGATGATATGCACAAATGCGTCTCTACACGTATCCCCCTCAATGTCGGCGCAGCACGAGTCTTCACCCCATTTGGTAAGCGAAACCAGAAGGACAGAGGCTGCAGACCACAAACGAAGCGTGCGGGTGTCTGTGATGTGTGTGAAGCTCATCTTTTTCTTCCTCCCGCAGCACCCGCGCATGTGCGCTCACTCACTGAAGAGGCACGCCTATGTCGCCGTGGCTTGCTACTGCAACCTTGTGGGACATCGCAACGACGCCGACGGACTCAAACAGCATGCGGAGGGAAGGTGGCGCCACAGCTCCACCCTCGCCTCCTTGGTCTGAGGCTGACAGAGTGAGTGGATGTGAAGAGCGGGCTGGGGTGGTAACGCTGACGAGGGAGGGGAGGTGTCAGTTGCATCCCAGCGTGTACTCCTCCTAGGCGACTTCTTCCCACCTCCTGTAGGCGTTTGACGCACGCGGACGTCTCTGGAACACTTCATTAGTGTAGTTAGCCAAGCACAGCCTGCCGTCCTTTCTCTCTTCCTCTGCGCTCCTCCTCCAACTCATCTCTTTTACTCTCTCTGCTGCACCCCTTATTGTGTACTGGCGCTGTCTTACCATACCCTATTTGCTCCTCCATGCCACCCATCATTCTCAGCAACGTCATCAACAGTCTTCCTTTGCCTCCCCTCAAAACAAAAAACGCCCCAACAGACCCAACTCTTCACATACACACTTTCTCTCTCTGTAGGGGGGAAAAAAAAGCCACTCATCTCCTCTCTCTTGCTGACCCTCTCTCCCCCCGCACACACCCACACACACGCGTGCGCGCAGGGGGCCTCACGACAGCTTCACTCAGCAAGAAAAGCGAAAGGAGAAAAGTGCGGCTCTCTCTTCTCTCTATTCTCTCCCCTCACATTTGTTTTGCTCACTTCCCCCCCTCCTCCCCCCCTTTCCCTCTCGTTTACCCAATTCCGTGTTTAAACGCACTAACATAGTCCCGTCAGCNNCTT
>NC_009316.2:404290-444320 GCF_000002845.2 Leishmania braziliensis MHOM/BR/75/M2904 | reverse complement strand
TCCTCATCCCCGACAATGTAGAGCCCCCCTGGTGCCTGCGGGGCGGGGCGTCAGAGTGGCGCATCTCTCCCGACGCCGGCGGTCAGGTCCCGCATGGCGCGGGGGATGCGCGGGATGGCGGTCGTGGGGCGGGGGCTGGTGGGCTGTGACGCAGGCGCTGTGCCGGGATGCCTGGGTTGGCGCAGTGCTGTGGCGCGCGCGTGTCTGGCGCTGCGCCGTTCCGGGTGATGGGCCTGTGGCGGGGTGGGGTTGGACCCTATAGCAGAAAGAACGACCTAAGAAGAGATAAATGTGGGACGTCGTGCGCGTCTGTGGTGGCCTTTATTGCGAGACGCCACGCCTGGCAAGGAGGAGAGAGGGATTTTCACCGAGGCCATGAGCGAGTCTGCATATTTGTCTGAGTCCACACCACTCCTGACGTGTGCGCCATCGCGCTGCCTACCCGGAGTCCATACCGGCAGGCATCGAGTGCGTCCTTCATAAAAGGGCCTGGATGCGCTTACCCACGCTGCGTTTGTGCACAGACAAGAGCACAGAGTCGCCCGTTCTTTCGGCTTCTGGTCCCCCCCCCGGTGGAGACATGAGGGGAGGGGGAAGTCGGGGTGGGCGGGGCTTGATCTGAATATACTGACAATGGAAATGGAAAGAGAGAGGGGGGTGGGGGGGGGATGAGGATGCCGGGGCCCCCTCTGAAAGGAATAAAACACGAGGAGTAATTTAGGCAGGCGGAGTAAAGGTCTCGCTGTAGCTCTACAAGAAGAAAACACGTCCGTTCCCGCGATCACGACACACCGTCGATGCCCCGAGGAAAGAGGGATACGGACGACCAAAGGCCAAAGAAAACAGAGGAAAGGGATAAAGTGCGAAGTATTCCGCGGCGACTGGTGCTCGCACTGTGTTAGATACACTTAATGCAAGAAACGAGCACATCGCTTCGTTTTTTCTTCGTGTTTGCCTCCGCTTCGTGTGCAGACCCCTCCTCACCCACCTACCCACACATATGCACACACACACGCACGATGCGTCCCACCCGAGGCTTTGTGGACCTTTTATTCCCCTGTCGGGGAAGGGTGGGAGGGGGAGAAAGCGGCAGGGCTGGCACGCATTGTGTCGTGCAGAGGGTGAACAGAAGGAAAGGAAAAGGAAAAGCTTTCTCTGCTACGGAAATCTGAAAAAAGAATACATACGAACACACGCGTCCCCCCCAGCTGCCCCATCACCTCTTTGAAGAAAACAAAAAAAGCGAGTGTCGGAAAGGCTGCGCCCCCTCCCCCCTCCACACACACACACGCACACAAAGAGAGGCAAATGGGGGAAGCTGCGGTGAGTCGCTGGAGATGGCGAGTCGAGGAAAGTGAAGGGCACGCACATCCATTTCCAAATGCGCTTCTTTTTCCCTGAAGCGCGGGCTCAACTCAACTCCACCCCGCCACAGGCCCATCACCCGGAACGGCGCAGCGCCAAACACGCGCGCGCCACAGCACTGCGCCGACCCAGGCATCCCGGCACAGCGCCTGCGTCACAGCCCACCAGTCCCCACCCCACGACCGCCATCCCGCGCATCCCCCGCGCCATGCGGGACCTGACCGCCGGCGTCGGGAGAGATGCGCCACTCTGACGCCCCGCCCCGCAGGCACCAGGGGGGCTCTACATTGGCAGGGATGGGGTGGGGGCGCTGGGCTGCGAGGCCACGTGCAGGGATGCACCCTGCCACCAAGGCGCGCACATGCAAGCAGGCGGAATTACAGATGTGCCGGCACAACCGTGAAAGTGAGCGACGAAGACGCAGGGGGAGGGGTGCGCTTTTCACGCGCTTACGAAGTGAAGGGGGGCGGTGGCTACACAGGGGCACTGCCGAGCCACACGCGCGTATGCCATAGCCTGCCAGGGCTACGGCGACGCAGGGGGGGGCAGCGGTTCTTGTCCCCCGCCCCCCACGTCCGATGAACGCGCGCATGCGCGCGCCACACGCCATACCCCACCGAGTGGTTAGAAAAAGGATATGAACACCAACACGAGGACGTTGAGAACCTGGAGACACATGGCCGCGATCATGAGCCAAAAGCCCGGACCGTATTTCAAGGCAAAATTGCTCCACTTCATGCCGCACATTTTGATGGTGAATGCGCCGGCCACGCAAGCCCAGCTGATCAGGATCGTCACGACCGAGACGGAGGTGAAGAACAACGGGAGGATGACCGGGCAGGAAACGCGGATCAGCATCATAATCCCGAAGAAGAGCGCCACCAAAGTCGTGAGAATGGAGATGATGGCGAAGGCGGCGCCACCGTTCATGTTGTTGACACGCTGGCCACAGCCGCCGAACGCCATCTTGCCCCTGCCCGTGTAGCCCACCTTGCTGCAGTCAGACTTGGAGCCCCAAAGGGTATAGCACATCTTTGAGGTCATGGAATCGATTTGGGAGATGGGGGTGGCGATGACCACAAACAGCAGCACTAGGAACTGGATGGCGCTGAAGAGGAGGGCGCCTACGAACGGGGGAAGGAGACCCATCCTTGCAGCTTCTTGCGGTGAGGTGGTGGTGGGGTGAGATGGCGGGGAGGATGCGGCAACTGTGGTGGCGGTGGGGGCGGCCAAGCGGCAGAGGAATGTGAAAACAGCAACCGCGGGCCCGGGGCGACGGTGATGGGAGGAGGGAAAGGAAAATACGAGAGGTTGAAACGATAACGCGCCGGCGGGGTGGGGGGCCGCCAAGCGGTGGGCAGGCATGTGCGCGTATGTGCGCCGGGGGGCGGGGCGCGAAAAACCGCGGGCGCCGACGGCCCCGGGGCCCACCAACAACCAACCGCCGCGCCGCACGCACACGCGCCTGGACGCGCGATCGGGGGAGGAGTGGGCGATACCCCGCTTTGAAAAAATTACGATTCCCTTCGTGCGCAGGCCCGGGGTCAGAGGGAGGGGGGGGGGAAACGGGCCCAGGAAGACAATTATGCTCCTGGGGGCCCCATCGCGCTCTCCAACCAGTAGCAGGCGGCGTCGCCAGGCATGGAAAGATGATTTCCGCACTTATCGCTTACAGAGTTGCCGCTTATAGTTTTAGCGGCTCCTACGAAAATCGAAGGGGCCGCCGATTCCCCCATCCGTTGTGTCATGCTTGGCGGCTGGCGTGGCGGGGGTGGTCGTGTTTACCTCGGGGGCAGGGCGGCAAAAGCCTTCCAACCTCCCGAACACAAAGAAAAGAGAGACATCCCGGCCACAAGCACATACCCGAATGCTGCGGCGTGAAGCGGGCGCAAGGAGGTAGCCGTGATCACGCGGAGGGGGGGGGGGCGAAACGCATTGGCAACGGGATGAAAGGCGATTTTCCACCCAGCGCGCCCGCCCCCACGGCGCCGGCCACCGGCGTCGGGAGAGATGCGCCGCCCCGACCCCCCACCCCGCAGACACCAGGCCCCGGGATGCCAGGCACTGCGGTGCCCCCCCGTCATGACAGAGGCGGAGGTGTAGTGAAACAACGGAAACAAAAAGAATAGTGCCTGAACCAGAGATGGTCATCGCGCATGCATACGCAGAGGCACACAGACGGAGAGGCCTACGGCACGCAAAGAGGGGGGCAAGAGTAAGCCAGACGTAGAGAGGGGGGAGGGGGGAGGGACGTGGTGGGGGGCGCAAAGAAGGAGAAGACGAAGGTACAGGGAAAGGAGGAAACCAGGAGAGAACACGAGAGAAGAAACACACACACACACAAAACAGACAAAAGGGCAAAATAGAGAACGAAGGGGTTCCTTAAGAGCACCGCTGCAGGGCACAAACGTTTGTTGTGTGTAGTCTTCCCTCTTGTAATGGGAGGCGGCCGTTTTGTTTTTCTTCCCGACTCGCTCTGCCCTTTTCTTCTTCGCTCTTCTTTCTGCTCTTCATCGTTTATACAGTTCGACCCCCCTCTCACCCTCCCAAAAGAAACGTTGGACACCCCACATGACAGCAGCAACGTGCGTTGGGTGTTGTGGTTTGGCAGGAGGGGGATGGGGGAGGACGGAGGGCGATGGCCAGTGAGAGACGAGCGCGCGCGCTGGGCATACGGACGATCTGCCCGATGCAAACCCTACTCTGTGTTGCGCGAATGTGTGCGTACGGGTGCGCGCGTGTATGTAGAAGCTGTGTCGATGGAGTGAAAAGGGAAGGGGGAAAAGGGAAAGAGAAAGAAGCTGTGCGAAGAGCTCGAGGAGGATGGGTGGGGGAATGGGGAAGGGAGGTGGTTAGTGGTGAATTATGGGTTTTAGAGGCAATGTAAGCTTAATTATCCCTGCGCATCTCTGTATAAACGCGCGCGCACACACACCTACACAGTCGGAGGGGAACGAAGAGGGTCAGAGAGAGAGAGACACGCTACACGATCCAAAAAGCGCAGCAGCAACAAAGAAGAGCGTATTGCATTCTACCGAGTTTCTCTCTCTCCCTGTGCGCGTGCGCCCGCACGAGGAGACTCTGTCCTATCACTGGTTTCGCCGCATGTCTTGTTCCGCCCCTTAGCCGAAGGAAATGATGCTGAGCACCACCACGTTGGCAATCTGAAGGCACCACGCTGTTACCATAAGCCCAAAGCCCGGGCCGTATTTCATGGCAAAATTGCTCCACCGATCGCCGCACATTTTGATGGTGAATGCGCCGGCCACGCAAGCCCAGCTGATCAGAATTGTGAAAACGGATAAGCCGGCGAAGAGGAGAGCAAAAGGCACCATGCATGGGATGCGTAGTAGCAACATGACGGCAAGCACGAGTGCCGCAAGTGTTGTGAAGAGGGAGATGATGGCGAAGACGGCGCCACCGTTCATGTTGTTGCGGCGCTGCGCGCAGCCAAAGGCAGCTGTTCCTGTCGTGTCAACGCTAAGTGAGCTGCAATGCGATTTGAATCCAAAGAAGGTAAAGCACCCCGGGCCGAACACGGATTCGATCTGCGAAATGGGTGTGGCGACGAGAACAAAGAGAAACACGAGAAACTGAAGAGCTATTGAAATGATGGCGCCGATAAGCGGATGAAGGGCGCTCATGGTTATGTGCGGCGGCTGTGAAGTATCCTTTGGTATGTGTATGGGGTTTATGGAGTGGGGTGTGGGGTGGGGGGGGGGGTGATGAAAAAAAAGAGAGAGCTCGTGGCGACGAGTAGGAGTTATTTCAGTGTAACGAGTTGAAGAGAAGAAATAGGGAGATGTGGGGTGGGGGTAGCGGATGCCGATGTGGTACACACACACACGCATCAACACAAGTGCGTTCAGTCACTTCGGAAGACCAGAAGGGAGTAAAGGTGGAGCAGGAAGCAGCAAGGAGAGATGCCGCAACAGAGGAGAGAGAAGCGCAGGCACCCACCAATAAACTTTACAGAGAGGGAGGGAGGGAGAAAATGCCTACGAGGGAGTGGAGGAGGGGAGGGGCGAGATAAGGAGGAGGTAACAACAGAAAAGAACAGCAAATGATAGAAAAGAGATAGTAGGCCGGTGTTGCGCGCAGGGACGAAGTACACGTAGATGGCTGGTATGCAGCCGGAAATGAGGAGGAGGAGGAGAGGAGTAATATGAAGATGATGATGGGCAAAGACAAAAACACGCGAAATGGAGGCAGAAAGAGAGAGAGCGCGCGTGGAAGGCACGGAAAGGGAGTTGCGAGAAGTTTACGCGCGTGATGAGGGCCTGGAGAGAACTGAGACGAGCTGCTGCGCTCATGTGTAGTGAGTGGGTGTTGAGGGAGGTCAAAGGAGGAAACTGCTTCGCTGTCTTTTCCCTCACCCGCAGCCGCTGCATGATGCAGTTTCCTTTCTCTGCCTGATGCACACGCAGAGGAAGGGGGAGAAAGACGGAGAGCAGTGGCAGCAGCAGAAGCGCACCTACTCTGCCCTCCGTCCAGTCGATCAGTTCATTGACGCCCACGAACACACAAACGCGCTTGTTTCATCGTCGTCTATGTCCCAAGTGTCGCTCTTTTCGGTTGTGATCCTTAGTCCTGAGTAGGCACACGTGTACTTATACAGAGACGTACACCTTTACCCCCCGGCCCACGTCTTCTGCACGCACTCACAAGCGTAGCATTCGATGAACAGACAAATCTCTCTACCAACAGCATGAGAGTTGTGCATGGCTGTTTGTGGTGGGTCGCGGGAGGAGGGAAGGGGGTGGTGGTGGTGGTCAGCCAACTGGCAAAAAAAATGAAGAAACAGGGCAGAACAACCACAACAACAGAGATGGGGACATCACGCACAGGAAAGCACGGGAGACTAAAGTAGAAACCACAACAAGCGCCACTCAGAGGGCACTGAGAGGAAGGGGGAGGGAGGGAAAGGAAGTTGTCGATTGAACAAAGCAAAACAAAAATGTCCTCGTGGACTTACTACTTCATCTCAGTTGTGTGTTGCGTGTGTGTGTGTGTGTTCTACGTAAGGTCGTCTTAAATGCGTGTGTTGGAGTGTGTACACATGAGAGAGGTAGCCACTGGGGGAGAGAGGGATGGGCAAGAAAAGGACAAGAGGAACCAATCGAACGTACTTCTCTTCCCACAACTGTCCATGAGGACGTTATACAGAGCACAGACGACACTCACATGAAGAAATGAACGAACAATCAGTTGATACCGGGTGCATCACTACATCTGAGAATAATTAGCACTACCACCACCACTATGATCCAGAAAAGTGACTAACCATGATGTACGCACACACCCACACATACACGAGGTGCGCTTCGGCGGCTCGTGATGAGAACAAAGAATGAAGAGAAGGAGTAGAAGAGGAGCGCAGCAAAGCGAGGGGAGGAGGGGGAGACAGACCGGACACACAGACAGGACGACAGCAAGCGCGAACAAACAAGCAGAAAGAGAGCAAGCAAAACTCTCAGCTAACCACACGGGCGCATAAACGATCAGTTTTGTAGGGAGAAAGAAAACAAAGTACAACGAAGGAGGGAAAAAAAGGGGGTGCAGGAAAAGAACGGTCTCCTCTACCACAATGGTGATGGGAAGCGGGGAGGGATAAGGCAAAGGCCTATACGAGCACAAGAATGAAGCGTTAAGAGAAAAGGCTCAGTCAGAGACACAAACACATACACACACACAGATATATATATATATAGAGAGAGAGATATACTCACGTTACCGGAAGATCGATGGAGGAGGACACAGGAAAGCAAAGAGAGAGGAAAAGGAAGGGCGGGGAGAGACCGGGCGTGGCGGATGAAGGGGGAAGGGCTAGTGCGCACGTACAGCCTCTATTACAACATCCGTAGGGCAGCATGGTCCATATACCGACCACACATTCATCGTGTTTTACACTTCACGTAGCTTATTTGGAGTCTCCTAGTGCTTGGAGACGGCGATGTCGACCTCCTCCCTCGGCGGGCGCGTCCAGTTCGTGCAGGCGAGTATGGACACAGCGATAATTTCCAGGCCCCAGGACGCGACCATCAGCACAAAGCCCGCGGTGTAGGGGTACTTGCTGCCGAAGCGGTCGCCGCACATGACCATGTTGTAGACGCTGGCCACGCAGGCCCAGGAGATCATGGTGAACGGGATGCAGACGGCGGCGAGCACGAAGGAGATGATGACGGGGAGCTGGATCTGCGTGTTGAGCAGGACGGCGAACACGAGGGCGGCAAAGCCGCACCCGGACGCCATGACACCAAAGGCAGCACCGCAGCGCATCGTGGAGGTGCGGCGCGCACAGCCGAAGGCGGCGTCACCGGTCAGGTCGTACGACACGTTGCCGCAGAACGTGCGGTAGCCCCACATGGTGTAGCAGCCGTGGCCGGGCGTCTGGAACTGCGCGGTAGGCGTGGCGACAAAGGCGAATGCCCAGGCGAGGAAGTGGAGGAGCGTGAAGGACATCGCGCCGGTGTAGTAGGGGAGGCAAGCGGGCATCTTGGCGTGTGTGTGTATGTGTGGCGGGGGGAGGGGGGGGTGGAGTGTGTGTGCGATAGTGGCGCTAATGGGCAGGTGGCAAAGCCAGCGTAAAGAGGACTTGCAAGGTGGATGAGGGGAGGGTGGAGTGTGTGCGCGATGACTACAAGTGTCGAGTCTGGCGATTGGGAGGTGTGAGTATTCCAGAAAGCGAACCACTTACCGAGAGATCGGTGTAGGTGACCAGGAGAGTGAAGGAAGAGGAGGCGTAGGGAGATTAGCTACTCTGTGAGGACAGCGTTGTCATTGCGCCACCAGTGTTAGTTGAGCAGCGGTAGTTGGGCAGCGGCGCGTAAGACGAAAGAGTGCGAGACGGTGAGAGGGGCGGGGCCAAAATTAGAGAGGAGAGAGAGAGAGTGGAGGGGAAAATGAAAGAGAGAAAGACACCCAGTTTGTCTGTGCTGAAGAGCGCAGTGTATGTGCGTGTGCTCATGCCTGCAGTGGCATGAGATACTTGTCGGTCATTTCCGCTACAGGGAAGCACGAGGGAGAGGAGGTTTCTCTCTAGAGAAGTACGAATGCTCAAATGGACTACTCTTGTGACTACCATAAAAGGGTGACACCCAACACACGAGCGAGAGAGAGACAGGGGGAAAGAGGTGGTGGTGATGGGTGGGTGGGGACAGGAGAACACCACCGTCTGCCCAATAATACATGAATCTCGCTTGTCTACGCGAATCACCCCCCCACACACACAGAATGTGCAACGACCCTTTTCTTTCATTCACAAGCCACCCTCTCTCTCTCTCCAACTCGCACACATGCACAAACACACTCCTTCAAGTGACAGCTGGTCGAAGGCAACAGCAGTAGTGTGGCGCATAACTACCGCTGCCCGTGTCGCTCATCGCTCCTCCTATCAGCTGCTGCCTTTGCGGCCCTCTCCTTCCCCATCCAGGCCCGATGCACTCACTGACGGGTGAGCAGAAGGCGCTTGATAGAGTCAAAGTCGACATCAAATGGGATGAAAACAACGCCGCTGGGAAGCGTGTAGAAGCGGTCCGACACAATCCACACCATTCGCTTCTTTACCGGCATTTTGGCTGGCAACGCCACCTTGCCAGCATCCGACATCCCTACCCTGCCATCCATGATGGAGTGCAGAAATGTGACGAGCTGCACTTCGTTTTCCTTGATAGTGCGCGCGAAGCGCTCCAGGTACAAGACGAGATTGCCCTCCGCCCGGTATTTCCACTCTGTGTCGACGCTGAAGTCCACCGGGATGTGGCGACTGACATGCTCGAGCGCCATGATCGCGCTGTCGTGCTGGCGCTGAAAGGTTTCCACACGCTTAAGGTTGTCCTTAAGCACGCGGAGCATCTGCCCTGTGTTCATGATGGAGTGGTTGAATGTGACTCGACCGTCGCCGCCAATGCGGAAGCCGATCTCCTTCCGCGCCCCGGCGGCGGTGGTCGCTGGCATTGTCGAGCCCGGCAGGGCACTGTAGAGGTGCTCCACAATACGTATCTCACCGCGTTTCTTGAGCAAGTCAGACTTGAGGTTGTACTTGGCCACGGCGCGACGTATGGTTGTCTCTTCCTTCATAAACCGAGCGATCAGGTCGTCTTGCCACTGCGTGCGGCCGGCAATTGGGGACTCCATCGTTACCCGGTACACGTGGAACATGTCCGCCACGCGTGTGAGCTGGCGCTTGCGCTCCTGCAGCTTCGGTGCAAAGCCGACGCGCCACTCTTGATGCTTTTGCACGCACTCCTGCCAGACGGGCTGCGGCAGGCTGAGCAGAAACTCCTCCCACGCGGGCATGCGCTGCACCGACAGCACGATCGAGCCGTCTGGCGCAACGAAGTTATCGAGCGACGTGAGACTGAGGACGATGCATATGGACGGACGGAACGCACGGCCGCGGTGTACCTCGAACATGCGCTCGATCCGCTCAAAGGCGACGACGAAGCGTTCGACAGAGGAGTGGCTGCCGGCCATGCGCAGGTCAAAGGGGCGCAGACCCCGCTCTGTCATGAAGTCCTGCACATCCGCATCCACCTCCCCATTGGGGCCGATGATCGCCTTGGACGGCAAGTACGGTGCTGTGCTGCCGCCACCACCACCGCCGACGCTAGTCGTGTATTGGCCCGCTCCGGTTGGCTGTACGGACTGCGTCTCCGGCAGCGATACGAGGTAGCTCATCCCGTCTTCCTCCACTACTAGCAGGACGCTGAAGCGGCGTAGATTCTCTACTGCCTTGTCGCCGCGTATGTAGAGAGAGCCGGACTGAATGAGGTGCTCGTTCTGCTTTTCATCGGCGTAGCGCAGCACCGACTCGAGGTTCAACTCCACCCCATCACTGTTAAGTTCGAAGTCTTCGTAGATGCCGGCGTCGACGAAGAGCTTCGTCAGTTGCTGCTTCACAATGCGGCTGTCTGAATAAGGTGTGATAGTGCACTCGACCGCCTTCAGCCCCGCCGCTGCCGCTTTGCCACCGGGCATGGCTGACCCACGATTGAGCTGCAGCCAGAAGAGAAAGAACTGTGGTACGTTGTCGCGGCTGCGGCCGCTGGTGTTGGAGGAGGGTGATCCCGGCGCCTGGCTTGCCCGCTCGTGCATGAGGGTTTCCAGCCGAATCATTTCCTCACCGTTATGCTGCGCTTTTTGCGCATCGATGCCCCACAGTACATCGGGGTGCGCACCGGCCAACTTCAACTTGCGGAACATCTGCGCCAGCGACTTGGCTTTATAGCACGCCTGTGTCAGCCACATTTTTTTTTCGCTTCTTCAGGTGTCTTTCCCTGTACGTGTGCCGTTCTCTTATGCAGAACTCGTCGTCCTGCTCACTCCAAGACTGGCTGCTCCGCCCATGTGCGCGTCTATATCACAGAAGGGGGGGGGGGGCGATCGGGGAGGAAAAAGGAGGGAGAGAAAGATTGTTCTTGTTTGCGTACGTGTGCATGTGTGTGTGATTGTCTATGCACCGATCGATGCCGCGCACACCGCAACAACCTCCTTGATTCGTTCGTGGTCCTTTACCTCCTCCCTTTTGCCCACGTGGAGGAAAGCCGCACGAAGGGGGTTATGTGTGCAGGAGACACAGAGAGGGGAGATGATGAAGCGCAGTAGATATGATGCGACACGAGCAGTGTAACAAGGCACGCAGGCTCATGCCGCATCCCCATATATATCGCACCTGTGATCAGGGCCCAGGAGAGGGGGGGGGGGAGAGAGGGAGGGCAACGAGAAAGAGAATGAGAAAAACAGGAGGTGACGAATAGAAGCAATGGCGGAGGGAGTGGGGGGATGAAGGGAGGTGCAGGGCTGTGTAGTCATGAAGAGAGAGGCTCAGGACGAGGAGGCGCAGTTGAGTGGCACCTACACGTGCCCCCGTTGGGTTTTCATGGAATGGCCTGCAGCTCTTCCTTCCAGTTCGTGCATTAACATTTTCTCAGAAGTTGTAACCACTCGCATACGCGTGCCTGACAAAAAATATATATGCATCGACATATGCATTTTCAGGCGTGCGTCACGTTCGTTCCGTTCGATGGTTTACTCCCGAAGGAGAGGTGAGGAGCGGGGGAAGGTCTGGGAGGCAATGGGTCGGCGCCGTTGGGGAGGAGGCGGGCGTGCGCGTGTGTAGGAAACGGCCACGCGTGGTGGACCCACCACCCCCACGAAAGACACGTGCGCCCACACGTTTGAACCTCTTTGTGTGCTTGTTGTGAAGGCAAAGTGGTCATCGAGATAGTCGGCTCATTCCCGCCACCGGCCCTCTCCTCCTTCTTCCCTCTCCTTCCCACTACCGCTAAATGCCAGACTCGACATGCTTACACAGCGCCCAGGGCTGAGGGTTCATATGTTTTTTTTTTTTTTTCGGCGCCATTCTTGGCGGTGTTCGAGCCGTCACTGCACTGCTCCTCTGCCGCTGTGCTGCACCGATAGAGAGAGCGGCTGACTCCCTTTCCGCTTGCGACCAAACTCATCTCTTCCGCGCTCTCGTCCATGCCCCTCCCGCTTCAATGACGACGGACGGTGGTGGCTCCCGCTCCGCCTTGTGCCGGCGCCCTCTATGACCCATGTCATCACCGTTAGAGCTCCTGCTGGGGTTATGCTTGGCTGGTATTGACTCCGCCACGGAACGCACATGATCGACGAAGTTCAAGTTGGCCATCACGCGTCCCATGTCAGCCTCCTTCGCAGTCCAGCGCTCTTTCCCGGTCACCGGGTCGTAGCGTGGGTATACCTCCACAAAACCAAAGGACTCGTAAAGCCGCTTCGATGCGGCTGGCGACGCAAGCTCGATCCGGCTGCCGAAGTCCACGAGGCGCTTTTCGATTGCCATGTTGAGGAACGCACGGTGGCGGCCACGTAGGCTCCACTTGAGCAGTTCCATCGTCATCAGCAGCCGCGCAAGACCCTTGCGCTGATGCTGGACGTGGGTGGCACTTAGTGTAATGTGCACAAAGTCGGCTACATCTACAATGGCCATGCACTCCGCCATGAACGGCGTCAGTGCGGACGGATCGAGGAGGCCGCGCTGCAGCGAGCACTTGAGCTGTGTGATAGTGGACTTCAGGTTGCCATAGAGGTCTCGGCCACTGGACAGGATGAGTGAGCAGATACGTTCGTCGGCCTGCGACTGCAGCACGGTGCCTTGTACGTACGGGTGCCGGCAATTTTGCACCTCCCTCAGGCAGTAGGCTGGGTAGTCGGCTGAGAAGGTGGCGTCATGGATTGCCTCCGTGCAGCACTCGAGGCACTCAGCCACCTGCTGCTCCGTCAGTTTGTGCGCGGGCAGGTGCAGCATCTTGTAGCCCATCTGATGGGCTGTGTCTTCTACCGTGCGGATCAGGCACTGCAGCTCACTGGCGAGCGGCGCCGGCGGGGATTTATCCGGTACCTCGCGCAGCTTTAGCGGCGGTTGACGTGGTGCTGGAGGCTGAGGAATCACCAATGGAAAGCTTGACAAAGGAGAGCTGCTTGTGGGGGGTGGGGGCAACGCAGGCGGCGCCGACATTGCAGCGACGGTAGAGTAGCCTATGCCCCTACCACCGCCCGTTTGGGCGACCGCTACGCTCTTCACGGGCGTGCTCACCGCCGCGGCTGTCGTCGAGTCGGCGAGGTCGGCCGGTACGGCGCGTATTTGGGCAACCGCAGGCGGCGTGACTGGGCTGAAGACGACTTTGATAGACTCGCCCAAAGACGTCGTGATAGACGCTGGAATCTGCGACCCTGGCGACGGCGGCGAGAGGATGTGCGGCGTGGTAGGGAGGGAGGTTGCCGCGGTGTAGGGCAGACTTGTCGACGCAGACGCCGGCGTGGCTGTCTCGGTGCAGAATGGGCAGAGAAAGTCGCGCTGTCGCTGTTGCAACCGCAGCTCTTCGTAGTCGACACCGACACAGGCGGGGTGGCACCAGTTGCGGCACCGAGAGCACTCCAGCAGCGTTTCGTTCGGCGACACGAGAAAGGCAGTGCAGATACACCGCAGTAGACCGCCGATGACGACGCGCTGCGAGAGAGCGGAGAAACGGCCGCCGCTGCCGTCGGCGGAGGCCGTTGTGTCGCCCGCCACTGCAATGGCGGGCGAGAAGGCGGAGGAGATGCGGGTGGAGGCGAGTGCAGAGCTGCCTGGCGTGCTCTCTCTTGGAGTGGGCAACGTATGTGCGAAAGTCGACGTGGTAGGCGCTGCAGATTCCGTTCGCCGCCGGCGCCGGCCGTTGGGCGGCGAGAGTTTTGGGCTACTGGCGGCATTGCTGTGGTCGTCAAGGAGCAGAGAAGCGGTAGAGCGTAGAAGAGAGCGCGTGATCATGCGACCCTGCGGCACGACCACTACGAGAGGTACTGCCGGCGGAGCAGATAGTTGAGACGCTTCGAGCGTCGACGGCGCAGGTGACGCTCTCTCGCCGCCTGGGTCGTCTTTTGGAATTGCCGCCGCTCCTCTGCCACGGCCGCCGCGCCCACGTCCACGGCCGCCGCGACTTCGGACCATGCCAAGAGGGGTGGGCGGGCGTTCCGTTGATTGCGGTGGCGTGTGTGCGTTAATCTCGATTATGTTGTATGACTAACGGGTGTTGCAGATGACGCTGCTAAGGCTGCCGCTCCTCTTCGCTGACTCCCCCTTTGTTGAGCTCACGCTTACAAGAAACCGACGCACCATCACTACAATAGGCCTTTCCAACATGCCGCACTCACCCACCCACCCACTCACATGCACACGCGCGACAAGAAGAAGGGACCAGAATGAGAAAAAGGAGGCGTCCACAGCAGCAGCAGCAGACAAGACGCTGCCAACCTTCTGCTTCCCGACTTGAGTGTTAGCAAGCGTGCTGCTGTCGATGGTTCTAGAGAAGGCGGATGGGGGAGGGGCAGAGGGTGGAAGGGGAAACGAGATACGGCGAAAGATAGAGAGCAAAGACGCAAGGCAGAGTAAGCCAAGTTGTGCATGTGCGTGTGTGTGCAAGAGAGAGAGAGGGGTGAAGCAGGACAGGGCGGAGTTAGAGAGGGGGAAGCAAAGGAGAGAGCGACTATATGGGATCATTGGTGAGAGAAAAACTGCTGATGTGATGGCCAAACAAAACGGCGAAGACAAGGGGCTCATCTGTGTGTGTGTGTGTGTGTATGTGGATGCACTTGCACCCCCTGGCGGTCGTCATCGATTGGTGCTCCTCTGGACCACCTCCTTTGTCTCGTTCATTGGCCTCTCGATCGCGAGCACAGGCGGCAGAGGGGGGAGGGAGGAGGTTGGGCGGCAGCACGAGGGAGAGAGGTGGAGGCGAGTGGGAAAAAACAAAAAGGAAAGAAAGAGCACATCGATCCACTCGCCTCACTGTTCACACGCTTATGCACCCCTCGAGGTACGAACAGCCGCAACGCTCGGCGTGTTGTCCGTTCCTCCGTTCGCTTCGTTGGTTTGTTTTCTTGTTTCTTTGCGCGCGTGTTCGTGTTTCACTGTTCTCGTGGTTCGTTAGCGTCTTCCACCGGAGGAAGTGTGCTGACGGAAGCCTTTCCCAGCCCTCCCCTCCCCTCTGTCTCTGTCTTGCTCTCTCCCTCTCTCATTTTCCTCGTGAGCTGTAAGAACTAGCTCTTCCACAACTACCTCGCTTTGCGATTCTGACCTCTTTCAGAAAACCGCAGCCCCCTCCTTCCCACCCACTCCTTCAATCCCTTTTCACCCGTTGTTCTCTACTTCGCCATCTTTGTGTTGTCCGTGAAAGAGAGAGTGAGAGCGAAAGGGATGAGGAGGGGGGAGGCGAGACTGACGCGTGCGTGCAAGAGAGAGAGAGAGAGGAAAGGCGAGAGCCTGAGGAGAGAGATCAGACGCACGTCATGTTTGGAAAGAGCAACAGACAAAATGAAGTGAAACGCGTTTTTTGTCTCCTCCAGATTTTGCTGTTCTTACGGTCAGCCATCGCTTATGTGTCATGTGCGTGTGCGTGTGTCTGCGAGCTCTTCGACTTTGTACGTGTACGTGCGCACACTTTATTAGGAGGGGTGGGTGGGGTGGGGTGGGGAAGAAGAAAAGAGAGGCAATGGGGAAGGGGGGAGACCACACTTACGCTCACAGAAGTACATCAACGATGGGCCGTGGAGAGGAGAGGAGAGAGTGTGAATGGATGAGGAAGAGAGGAAGGGGGGTGGTGGCGGAAGGCGACGGCGATGCTGATGTCTTATTGTTTGTCGCGAAGTGCAGGTGTGCATACCCATTCGTGTCACTCGCGTGTGCTCTTGATGGGATCAGCCTAGGAACGCACACACACACACACACACTCTCACGTACAGCGGCAAAGGAAAAGAAACAGAGTAACACGCGGAGAGGAGGTCAGAGCACGAAGGACATCGAAAAAGCTACAGTGCAGACACCCACGGACACATTCACGTACAGAGGCGCCAAGGCACCCAGAAAGGGGAAGCCAATGGTTGTCGGGCTTGTGGTGATCAAGGCACCAGCTACCACCGTCTCTATCCCTCTCTCCATGGATCCTGCTACATTCTCTCTCTCTCTCTCTCGCGCGCGCGCCCGTGCGTTGCGACAGCTCACTTTCACCTCCCTTGACTTTTCCCTTTGCTTCACAGAGGTCGACCGCGACCCATCGAAAACGCGGGCTTGCCGTCTTCCGGCCCCAATGGCCTGATGATGCCCAGGGTAGAGGCCTGGCTGCGGATGTCCTTCCAGTGGCTGATGCCTTTGAAGTCCATCGGACGCAGCGGGGCCGGGGTCGCCGGGGCCCAGGCGGGGGTGATTGGCTGCGGACGCAGAGATGGCGATGGCTTCTCGCTGCCGGCGCCATTCGCCCCCAGCACCCGCCGCACCGTCACCTGCTGATCGTTCATGTCAAACATAAGCCCATACGACTGGCAGAGCTGCTTCAGAACCTTTAGGGCCTCCTTCTCCACGTCGGTGCGAGAGAGATGGAAGCCCTCGTGCTCGGTGCTCACACGCAGCTCACGCACCAGCTCCTGTAGAGAGCGCTTGCTTTCGATCATGGCGGCGCTCGCGCTCGCCGCTGCCGTGCTCTTCTTCTTGAACTCCACTTTCAAAGGACGGGACCCGAGCATAAACTTCTCCAGCCGAAGCTTGCATTCTTCCGCCACCTCGCAGTTCGCGTACTTGGCGAAGACAACACCCTTGAAGACGCCGCGATCGCTGCGGAGCAGCCGGACATACGAAGGCATGTGTGGAAGCCTCTGCATCTCTGTGAGCACCATCTCCGTCTTGGCCTGGTTTGGCATGCCTTTCAGCACCAGGGTGGCGTTTAGTACACTGCGGCTGCGGGACGCAAGCGACACGGCGGCAGCAGGCCACCGACGCTGCACAAACGTGACAGTTTTCTCTGCCTCTGCCCTCTCAGCAAACAGTAGGGACACCTGAAACTCGCCGCCGTGGTGTCCGGGAGACGCCGCTGCCTCTGAGGCGGCACCGTTACCGTTGATTTGCGTCCCCGCTACCGATGGCATGGAGCCACATGCGCTTTCACTCGGTGCTGGGTGTGGGAGGTTCGCCGGAGGCAGGTACATGGGCGGGAGCCCAAGCTGCTCGCTGTTTGCAGGATTCCCCGACGAGTCGCGGCAAGGAGAAGAGGCGATTTTGCCGGATACAGCTTCCAGGGCCAACGCCGTGGTCGTCGGGGGGCTCGCGTCACCGCCGATCTCACCAGCGGGCTTGCGTGGGAACAAGACTTTGGGCAGACCCACCTCGATACTCTTAAGCGGCGTTGCCTGAGCTTGCAGCTCAAACTCTAGCGTCTCCGCCGAGACGCAGGCGGGGAGGAGGATGTGCACAAAGAAGTCCTCCACGTCATCTGGGCGACCCCCGGACCCCGCTGCACTCGCCGTTGCCCCCGACCCGGACTTCCGCTTCTTCTTCTTGCCTGTGGTTGCCCCTGACACTGACGCCACCAGGGGCGTCTTGGTCTTGGCAGCGTCCTTGCTGTTTTCCTCCGACTGCACAGCGGGGGAGAAAAGCGCACCACCAGCTGCAGCTGACGTGTTCGTCATCGTGGTTGTTGTTGTTGTCGCGTACAACCCAGCTAATCCCTTGCCGTTCCGCAGGGCATCCGCTGAGGCGAGATGTGGACTGGCAGACACGCCAGAGTGCGTGGCCGGCGTCGTGTTCAGCCCTGGAGAGTCCCGCCACGACGCAATCGCGAACATTTCCTTGCTCTTCGGCAAGGGAATGTACTCAGGATTGATGGGCATGATGTTGACTAAGGTCCCTCTTTGTTTCTTAGTTGATTCGCCGTGCCTAGTGCGGCTTTGTTCTCCTCTCACTTCGCCGATTGAGTGCTGTTGTGCGGGCGGTGGTGAAGGCTCACAGAACTACGTTACCGCCGCCGCACTGTGCCGCTCGACTCACCGGCCGTGGATCTCCCCCCGGAATGTGACTCGCCCCCCTTCGATTTTACTTCTCCTTTCGTTCCTTTTCAGGCTCTCTCTGGCGATCTCGTACTTTCACGTGATGGCGTGCTCGCCTGCGTGCGCGTCGAACCGAGAAGCGAGCACCGCTCTTCCTCTCAACAAGAACCCCTCAGAAGAGAGAATAGAGCAAGAGCGACGCCCTGCACTATTGAAAGGAATAGGCAAAGAAACACAGAGAGTGAGAGAGAGCAACCGAAGAAACCAAAGCACGCGAGTAGTTTGCGTGCTCACGTGTGTGTGTGTGTGTGTGTGTGTAGACGCTGTGGGCGTTGCACCTGGGGGGTAGAAGAGGAGCTTTTGGATGCAAACGGGCGTGCCTGCGGGAAAGAGATATTCTTAGCCTCTCCCAAGAAGAGTAAAAGCTCAGAGGACACAACTGCTCGCTCTCTCGCTCTCTCACACACACACGCACACCACACACATACACGGTATTTCAAATGCTCCACAGAAGCAACAAAAGGGGTGTATACGAAAAAGCAGTAGACGCACGACTCCAAGAGAGAGAGAGAGGCCCGGGGACCCCACGATGTGCTTTGCTACTGCTTGTTTCTTCTAGCTTCTACTGTGTATGTATGTCCAGATAGGTATCGCTGCCCTGTCGATGTGAATGTGTCAGCGCGTGTGTGTGTGTGTGCGTGTGCGCGTATGGGACTAAGGAGGCAATCCGAATCACCGTTCAGTTCTCTTGATGATGATGATGTCTTCAAAACGCGTACTTTCTCGTTTGCTTGCTTTAATGAATTTGCTTTGCTCAAGGGCAAAACATCAGAGAGAGAGAGCGAGTACGTAGGTAGGTACGTGCGTGTGTGCGTTGGTGATGGTGAGGCGTAGGTGGTTGAATGAGGTGGTGACTGTTCTTAGGTAGTTGAAAGCGAAAGGAGGGTACCAAGGTGATGCGTACCACACATTCACACACACTCTTCCACTATCCCCCCCCCTTTACTGGTTCTTGTGGGTTTCCGTCACTACGTGATGGCAAACTCCCTCGTGACGCCACACTGTGTGTGTATGTGTGTAGGTGTCCACCCCTTTCTTTCTCTTGTTGCTGCAGGTGTTTGCTGCGGTTGACTATTGTCTCACATACAAACACGCAGATACAGGCACAGAGATGCAGAGAGAGAGAGAGCTGGGGTGAATGCGCGTTGAAGTGAAGATGCTGAGGAGGTAGAGATGGTAGAGGGGGAGTACTGTGAGCCGACAGCGAAGAGAAAAAGGAGAAACAAAGAAGAGACTAACAATGAGAAACAGCGACGTTTGTGTTGTTTTGTGCATGCGTGTGACGCCCCGAACGGGGTGATGTTGAGAGGAGGTGGGGAGCGGTAGCAGCGAAACGAGCCCACGGGACCAAGAGCGAAAGGAGATGAGGTGGAGGGGCATGGAAGTAGAGGAAAGGAATGCTAAGCACGGAGGTACATGAGGCAAGCGGCAGCGCGTACGCACTTGTGTCGTGCCGATATGCTCGCCTACTAGTCGTTGCCGTTTTCTTTTGGTTTCTCTCTCAAGTAGCGGCAGGTCTCGTCCTCGTATGTCGTCTCTCTCCCTCTTTTTGTTTCTTTGCGCTCTCTCCCCGTATGCCACGACTGCACCGTCATCGCCGTTCCTAAGGCCTTAGGATTGTGTGGAGTGGGGGGGGGGTGGCGGAAGAGCCAGAGCCAGGGAGAGAGAGCGTTACCGCGGCTGAGTTGCTGCTGTCTTTGCTGTTTGTCTTTTCGACCTTTTCATGCTGCTTTTACGAAACTGGAGAGAAGAGAAGGATTGAAAAAGCGCCTCGGACCAACTCCCCTCCCCTCCCCTCTCCTCCCCCCCCCGTACGCCCTCTGCTTGGTACTTCCCCCCCCCCTCCACACAGACAGAGCCACACTCCCTTACGCGGAAAGTGATGAAAGAGAGGCACGTCTCTCGCTGTGTGTACGCGTGTGTAGGACTCTACGAGAGTATGAGCGTGTGTGGGGGGGGGAGGAAGGAGAGATGGTTCGCTTCTTCCTTCCTTTACGTTAAATAGAACCACACACACACACACACACACACACGTAGACGTGCGTCTACGTACCGGCGCATTACGCATGAAGGGGCGAACAAAGAAAAAGCTTACACTCGCATGGTTGGATCTTCCACCTCACTTGTTAGGGCCCTCGTCGACACGCATCGGCAACAGCAACACAGTCTGCACATCTGACGGGTGTATATGCGGAGAGAGACAGCGGGGACGGAGGAGGAGGAAGAGGGGAAAGGGACCTGACACCGACGCACGCACACGTGCTCACAAGGGACTACGTGCCGAAGTCACCGTTATCCTGGGCTGCCACGCTGTCCTCGTGTATGCGCCAAAGAAGAATGGACCTTTCGCACACGCACTCTGCAGCAGTCACGCAACGTTTCCCTCTCCAATTCGCGCCTGCATCCCAAGATGCCCCCTACCAAGCCATCCGCACGAACGCTGTTCGAGTGACAGAGAACGCATGAGAGCAGAAGGCCTGAGCACACACGCGCTTCTTTTTCTTCCACTTTCCCCTTCCTTTCCTCTTTTACAGAGAGTGAATCTCGAGGTTGTTATCTGTCGCCATGTGTTCGTCTAAGAGGAACTGCTTAATGCTCTCACTCCAGTTACCCTGCAGCTGGATAACGGTTCCCGCATCAGGAGTGCTGATCACAGTTCCGTTGCAACCCCAGCGGCGCTGAAACTCGCGGCTGATGCGGCCAAAGTTGAGCTTCTGGTTCAGTCCCTGAACCGTTGTCACGAACTTCTTACCCTTACGCTGTTGCACACGGATGTGCACCTTCTGTCCGCCCAAGACGGCGCGCTCTGTCTCACGCTGCTGGTTCACAATGGCCTCGACGGTATCCTCCATCCTTGGCTCGCACTGAGAGATGGGTCCCTGTCTTATAGAGAGAAAAGTATGAAAAAGAGAGGACTGCCCTACGCGCGGAAGCTGCCCAAGAATGCGCTATCAATAGTGTGTGTGTGTGTGTGGGGGGGGGGGTGATATGTGGACGGATTCACTGCGTGGAAAGCAGCAGGAAAATATTTGACCAGAGGAGAGACAGTAAGAGAGAGAGAGAGATCAAGCAAAGGAACGGTGTCTTTATGGTTTCGCATGTAGGGGAATGTTTGCTGGTGTAGTAAAGCGGAGGTGCGGAGAAGGAGACAGAGGGGAGGAGAGCTGAGAGCCGAGCAAGTCGAAGGAGAGAGAAAGAGCATGGGGCGTGCTGTGGCATGCACGGAGAGGCACTGCGCTACAGCCAGGGAGGTGAGCAAATTTCATGGTGCCACCCACGACTCCTGTTCGCCATAGCGCCCGCTGACTATGCCTTGTCGCAGTAACAACAACGAAATGCGGGTATTCTTTATCGGCTGCCAGTCTTTGCATTTACCAGCAGTGCGCTCCAGCAAGGGGGAATACATACCGCAGCCCACACCGACGCGTACATGTCCACACGTGGAACCCAGCAAAGGGGCAGGAGGCTGATGGTAAACTACTGGGAACCCCACATGTCTCTTTCATTCCTGCGGCTTCGTCAAGGCTGCAGTACTGGTGGTAACGCCGCTGAGAAGGACACGATGGTGGGGACGTGGAAGCGCTGGAGTACGGACGTCCCGCTGCTATACCTCACTCTCTGCGGGATGCCTTCGTAGAGTGCAATGCGCGGAGACACAAACACCGGTAGCGGTCCCGGCATACTACTATCCACCGGTGTAGACAACGCGGCTGTCGCTTCCCATGCGGACCGCCGTGCTGTGCTGCTGCTGTTGCACTGCGGACGCCGAGCCCGTTGCTGGGCCTTGCCCGTGCTAAGTCCCCGGCGTATGTGCATAACGCCGGCGCCGCCGCTGCTACTGCTCTCGTCTTCAGCATGCCCATCTCCGTGGACCTCTGCGGCAGCCTGTGCTTCTCGTAAAGCCGCAGCACGCGTGTGCGCCTCCGCAAGACGCTGGCTGCACGGTATCGTCGGGGCTAGTCGACGCCGCACCCGCTGGCGCAGGTCGATGACATCATCGCTCCCGTCCTCGTCGCCATCTTCTTCCCCATCCTCGCCATCGTTCTCAGAGACGGCACCGCCCTTGTGCGGCTGCCGCTGTCGAGGAAATCGATCGGTGTCGTTGGTGTCGCGCTGTCGCTTCTCCTGCTTCTTCGTGCGTTGCGGTCGCTGTGCTCGATCACGCACAGCCATCTTGGAGAGGTTCTGCGAGCGCTGCAGTTTCTTCCGCCGCTCCAGCTGCCGTCCCAGCCGCTCGGCACGGCGCACCATAGCCTCTGTTTCCACCGTCTCTCCCTCTAGCGTCCCGCCAACTTCCTCGGCGTCGAAGTCGCTTTCGACTTCATCCATCGCTTCTTCGTCACTGCCGAGGGTGAAGCTTGTGTCGGAGGAGGCGTCGCTCAGCGCTTGCAGTGCCTTTTCCTCTTCTTCATCCAAGCCATTCGCCAGCAGCTCCTGCAGGCGATTTCCTGCATTGGCGCGCCGCGGCCGGTCGACGACGTCGTCGGCCCACTCCATTGGATTCTCTGTGTGTGTGTGTGTGTGTGTGCGTGGGGGTGGGGGGTGGGGTGCGAGGCGGAGAGGGAGAGGGAAAAGCGTATGCGAGTAGTACGAGGACAGGAAGCTATAGGGGGCATTCGCAGAGTGCGAGTAAAGGTGCAGAGAAGTTGTATGAAGGATTATGCGCGTTTTGTGTGATGTCTTATAACATTAACCTTTGAGAAGAGTGGGTACCTGTGTGACTCCAGTCAGTGTGTGTGTGTGAGGGGGGGGGGGAGGGGTTAGGAGGCTATACGGAGCTCAGAGAGGGGTCTTCTGTCCGCGGTCGTTCGGCCTTTACGCCTATGCCCCCCTCTCACGTGCTCCATGCGTCTACTTCCACGTCTCTCACTCTTCGCTATCCCAGTCATATGCACACCTCTGTTTCACATGTTTGATCTGTCGGATGCAGCGTTGCCCCCCCCCTCTCTTTCTGCATTCACCTACCACGAATACCAGAGGAATAGGAAGAAGAGAGTAACACCACTGCATGACCGCCATCATGATTGCCTCCGCTACCACCGCCGCCGCCAGAATCAACAACATCAACCCTACTAGTATCCAAGCAAAGCACCACCACAGTTCACATCCCCTCAGTCCACTTGCGCTGCTGTGAAATAAGCGAAACACAGGAGATGAACGAGGAGAGGGGGACACACATCCGGAGTCGGTGATACACACATTCGAGGGTATACACACCACAAGACAACGAAGGAAGAAGAGGATGAAGCAGCCAGGAGAGGCGCTCCATGAGGCTCACTGATGTAGGGGATATAGTGTCACCAACACATCCTCTCCTACACCACTGGAGCGCCGCACAGGAGATGAGGGCTCGGGGTGGGGAGAGAGGGAACAACAGAGAAGCGCGTTGGCTCTCTGTGGTGTATAGGCGCCTTCGTACCTCCAGATAAGAGAGAGAGAGAGATGCAGGGAAGAGGGCAGGGGGGGGGGTACTACGAGCTCAGCCCAATAACGAACTCGAAAAAAAAGACAGACGGAATGACTCTATTCTTAAACAATTCACTCGTGTCGCCACAATACGCACTTCTTTGCCACACTGAACCCTTCAGAGTTCACATCAACTGCGGGGCTACCGGCGCATGACAGCATCCCTACAAGTGCGGCTCTTACTCCCAGTTCAGATAGTCATATCATGCGCCCCCCAAAAGCAATGGGAGTGTCATTAGTACTCGCGACATGCTTCCTATTTTGGGTGAGCTCTTTGGCTTCTACAGCTTCCTTCCTCGTTTCTGTCGTCCCGCTTTGTGTGCCACGTATGCACGCAGCTCTTCTCGCGTCGGCGCGGATTGCCCCCTTTTCTTTGCGTGTAAGGGACGGGGAGACGCCTACCGGTCCATGCTGCCCATGATCTGTGCAATGCGCACGAATATGTTCACCACGTTCAAGAACATCTGCATTGCGTCCTGTACGTGGTCACCAGCCCCGCAGCGAGCCCGCTCAATCATGGCCTGCGTGTCCACTGCCACCATGAGAGAAAAGATCGCAAGGCCTCCGTAGAGAATAAGCGAGTGCGCTATGGCGGTGGGGTAAAAGACGTTCAGCAGGGAGAGTGCGACCATGCCGATCAGGGCGCCAAACAGCGGGCCCTGCCACGCTACCATGGAGGCGCGCGGTGCCAGGTACGCCGCTGAGCTGAAGCCGCCAAAGACGGCAGCAGTCAGCAGAATAGACGTGGTAAGCACACCCTTCATGCTGGTCATGAGCACGAGTGGGGCAATGGCCATTCCCTCCAGGAGTGCAAAGGAAAAGAAGAGAGCCAGCTTGAGCGACGGGTTCGCTGGCGGGGCAAAGGACATCCAAAGCAGCGGTACGAAGCCCCCAACCATCGGGAGCCAGTACGGGATGACATGTCCCATCGGCGTGGCCACCATCAGAAAGCTTCCTAGCCCCGCCGTCAAACATGCACAGCCGAGGAGAGTATACACGCGGGCGAGATGCTGACGTACAAACGGCGTGAGACTGTCCGCCTGGCTGCCACCACTGCTGCCCGGTCTGCTCATCGGGCTGTTCTGAGTTTGGATGTCGTCGCGGCCCTGCACGCGCATCAGCTGTGCGCGGGTGGTCGTAGTGTACCCACGGAGCACGTTGTGGAGGGCAAACGAAGAGGCTGTCGCGGCCGATGCGGTGCACACCCCGCACGGCGTGTTGCAACCCGCCGTTGCTGAGAGAAGGCGTCGTGCGGGGCAGCTACTCATCCGGCTCGGCTGCATGCGCAAGGTTGAAGCGAGCGCCGTGGCGCCAACGCGGCTGTGCATCCGGTGAAACATGGCGTGGACGTGGGCGTGTGTATCGAGAGAAGGGAGAGAGCAAGCGTGGTAGGCGGTTAATATGCTCACAGAGGGCGTTTGTGAACGAGAGGATTTCTGTGGAGTGGTGAGCGCGAGAGGTGGTGCGTGCGCGTGTGCAGGCGTTGTGCGCATCAGTTCAATGACCGCAGCAGTCGGGAGGGAGAGGGGAGGACGAGGAAAGGGACATAGTGAATGAGAAGAGGCAGAAGGGGCTGCTCCCTTGTATTGTCAGAGGATCGGGGATATCGTCATTCATGCAGTGTCTTAATGCGGAGACGTGCGAAGACCGAAAGGGGATGAGGGGAGGGGGAGTCGCACGCCTCGGGGATCCAGTGTGTAGGGGATGACGTGAGGAGGAGCAGCGGAGGGGAGGGGGCGCGAGAGCGAAATGAAAAACGGCAGATAAGAGTGACCCAGCCACCCCTCCCCCTCCCCTCCTCCCTCGTGCCCTCTTCTTCTTTTCCACTTCCTTCACCCAAAACAAAAGCCCCACCAAATCACGCCTCGCCGCTCGCCCCTCTTCCCCCCCTTCGCCCCACTGGTATATAATGAGCGGAAGAGGAGCACACATGTCTGTCTGTCTCTCTCTCTCTCTCTGTGTGTCTTGGCTTCTTTATCATCTGGGAAACTCTTCAGAGAGAGAGTGCACGAGGTCAGAAAGGGGTTTTAGTTAATCGAGTAGGCCTGTGGAGAGAGACGCACCCACGCACACCCCCTCGCAGACGCTTCCTCATTTCCTTGTTTGTGCTCCTCGTCATCTGAGGGTCAAAAAAAAAAACGATCAGCGCTTCCTTCTACCGCCGCTACCGCCCCTGCGCTGCTGCTTCCCTCCAAAGCTCTTTTGCTTCTTTGCCCCCACACTTTTGCCGCCGCCACCGCCGGCCTCCTTGCTGGCGCCGCCTCCGCGACCGGCACTGTTGCCACCGGTAGCCTCGCGTCTCTTCTCCTTTGCGCGGGCCGTGGACTCCTTACGCGCCTTCATTGTTTGCTTCTGAATGGACCGGTCCTTCACAACGTTCTCTACTGAGTCCTCCAGGTGCTTGATGCGCTTTGCCCAGCGCTTCGCTGACTGCCGCTTCGTTCTGCGGTGCTTCGCGAGAGCCTTGGCGATGAGGTGCGGGTCGTCCTTCACCTTCATGCCAGCTGATCGCTGCACTGCTGCGGAGAGAAGGTCCTCGCTACGCATCTTGGCGCCTTGTTGCGTGTGAAGCATACCCGCGTGCGTAGCGGCTTTGCGACGCGCCTGCCGCAGCAGCGAAGATAGCTCACGCACGCCACCACCGCGCTTACCGAGGCTCTTCATCTCTTGGAACTCGAAGTTGCCGAACGAAAGGTCAAGCGGAATGACGTGCTTGATAGGCTGCGTCGTGCGATCCTCGACAGAGACGCTGGGGCGCGTTGCCTTGCGTTTGTGTGACCACGAGCGGGACGGGGCGCCGCCGCCGCACCGCTGAGAAGAAAAGGGGCGCGCGCCGCGGTGGGCGGAGTTGTCGCTGCCGTTTGCGCTATTGTTGCGACGGCCCTGAAGCGAGGCGCCGTATTCTGAGCCTTGTCTGCCCTTCATTGCGGTAATGCCTCTGCTGCCCTCGGTCTCACCTGAATGGTTGGGTGCGCAGGTTTGTGCCGCGCGTGAATGGTTGGGTGCTCGTCGTGTGCGTCAAGCCAACAGCAGCAGCAGCAGCAGCAGCAGCAGCACACACGCACTTACACATACACCTGCGCCCAATACACGGACTGTACGCACCAGTGTGTGTCTGCCAGCCCGCTGTGCGTGTTTTTCATGGGCGGCAAAGAGAGACATGAGGGGTGCGGCAGAGGGGGAGAGTGATGAGAGAGCGAGCAAGAGGAGTCCAGATAAGTTTCAGGTGATTGTCGGATGTGAGGGGTGATAGGTGCTCTCCTCTTGCTTGCATGTCGGGCTGTTCACCCTTCTTGCCACTGCTTAAGAGGGTCCCCGCGAAGGCAGAAAAGAGGGGGGAAGGGTGGGGGGGGGGGGCGTGGAGTATTAACCGATGTTTCAATATGCCGCCGTAAGCCTGTGTGTGTGTGTGTGTGTGTGTGTGTGTGTGCTTGTAAGGCGTGGCGTGCCAAGGACTACGCTACACCATCTTCTCAAGCGCAAGGGCGAGAGTTTCCGCCTGCTCTTCGCGCAGCGACTCGCCTAGGCGGTGGCCGTAGTGCCGCATCTTCTGCGTCCACTGCACGAGCTCCTCCTCATCGAGCGGCCCTGACAGCGGCTTGCGATGCTGAGCGGGTGCCTCACTATCGTCTTGTCTGCCCAAGACATCAGCGGATTCGACATCTGCGATCGTCGCCGTGTTCCACGGGGCGCCTCGTAGGGCCCGCACTGGCACGCTCCGCAGTGTCTCGGGGTCGACGAGAAAGCCGTTGGGGAGCGCACATCCGATGACCGGCGCAATCCATGAGACATCAGCAGTCATCGTTTCACTGGGTACTGCAGCACGTGCTCTTGTGGTGGCAGATGCCTCCACGGCTGCTGCTGACGCTGCTGCCACCGGGCGAGGCGACGCACGAGTTCCGCCGTTGGCAAAAGAGCCAGTGCTGGTGGCAGAGGCAACGCCGACGGCGCCTCTCGGACTTGTCAAATCCTCTGTAGTAGTGGTAGTGGGTTGGGGATTGCTGGCGCGATGGTGCTGCTGTGACAGTGACTGCCGATGCGGCCAGAGGTGCTGCTCAAAAGCTTCGCGCACACGTGCGGTGCCGTCCACAACGAGATCCTTGTAGCGGCCTGTTGTAGCGGCGCTAGTCGCTACACTCACAGACTCACTCACAGACTCACTCGCAAACACTACCTCGATGGGCACGTAACTATCGGCACCTTCGCGACTGTCACTGCTATCCACATCAAGGGAGGTTGCAGAAGGTGCTGCGGTTGGGCGTGCCAGCACACAAAGAAGCTTCTCCACCAGTTCTGCGCGTGTTGTGTCCGCTGCCGTTACATCCGTTATGTATACCAGAACTAGAGGTGAGTCAGCAGCTGTGTCGGACGCCTCGCTAGTTGGGTGCGCCACGTAGGCATCGATCCGCTCTGCCAGCCATTCCTCCTTCTGCCGCTGAGAAAGGGTGCGGATAACCGTGCTCAGGGTGCCGTGCGATCCGCTGACAGTATCGGCAGGGTTAGGATTGTTGACCTTCGTGTGCCGAACAGAGCCAGCGATCGCGCGCGCCGCTTCTTGGAGAGCGCACAGGGTTGTGACGACCACATACGCATCGTGCGCGTCTTCCCACCCTGGCGGCATGACCTGCGTAGCCGCCGAGTGTTGTGTCGGTGGCGCCGCGTAGTATGACTGCAGCCCACCCACTGTGTGCACCTCGACACGTGCCTTGAAGTATGAGGTGGACACGTCGACAGCAACAGCCGCCTTGGCTGGGTGTGCTCCGAGGTCCGCACTGTCGTCACCATGCGTAGCCCCGAGAGCCACTGCAACAGTGGGGGCGGCAAGACGCAAATAATCGTCGGCAGAGACAGCTGTGGTCTTGTTGAGTGCTCTAGACGGTGCGGCGGTTAAGGCTGCGAGTACGTCACGCACCCAGGCCTCTTCCTCAAACGGAGTCCGCCCGCAGGCCAGTAAAAGCAATGAATTACCGCGGCGGTCCGCGAGACATGCTGTCGGGGAAGGCGCGCACGTCATGCGGTGCGTCTGCCCCCACTGCACACAGTGCAGCAGCTCGTGCAGCCGGTCCACCCCACGTGTGGCCCTTGTGTCGTCCTCGTCTCGAATTACGGGCACTGGCGGACCATCAACGTCTATATCGATTGTGTCCACCGATGCCGCCTTGAAGCGTACTGGGTCAGACTGCACTACCTCCACGTCCCGCTCCCCACACATTAGCGTCTCGTACGCTGTGAGCCCGCTGGGGACGGCGCTGGCTCTGCACTCACTCACCATGACCACGACATCACGGCAGCCACGACGCACGAGAGAGTCGAGAATAACCTCAAGCGGCGGATACGAAGCCCGCACGTCTTCGCCGTCGGCGTCCGCAGGGATGGTTGCGGTGCCTCGAGCCTCGGTCTCAACACAGGCAGCACGTGGCGCCAACGAGCATGGTGGCCACAGCACCACCGCTGGCGCATCGGGGCAGAGAGTAGCACCGCCTTCCTCGGCTATAATGTGCTGCTCCCAGTATCGGTCCAGCAGCTCCTGCATGCGGATGTCGAAGAAGGTGGTCTGCAGTAGCCGCGGATGCACTACCGCCGCGTAGTACCGATTCACAAGTACGACGCGGCGGTAGTGCAGTGCGGCGGCGGGGTCGGCAGGTGGGCTAACAACGGAGGTGAAAAATCGAAAACGACGCCGCAGCAGGCGGGCACACCCGTCCTCGTGCTGCCGGAAGAGACGCCACATCGCCTCTTCGTCGGTGCCCACCACGACGAATGTGTTCCCAGAATGTGGATTCAGTGGTTTTGGAGCTCGCATGACGGCGTTGTTCTCCTGTTCACCGTGTTCGTTTCTTCGTGTCCCTGACAGCCCAGCAGCTACACAACGGACGCTTACTGGCCACAGCGTATTGCACAGGATTTGGTAGAGCCGATTCGACCCAGCAAGTGGCGCCTCAAGCAAGCCGCAGCGGCCAGAAGCAACGTTGACGCACTCCAGCTGAATATCTTCCGCTGAGCCGGAAAGTTCACGTCCGCCGCTCTCCATGGAGGCTGCCATATGTGCCAACGCACGCGGAGGGCACACGGTGGCGTGGAAAACGCACTCGTACCCGTTCTCCGCTGCAAAGTACCTCCAGCGCTCCTTTAGCTGCTGCAAAGATGTTGGTGAGTCATCGAGGCTATCACCTGTGGGCAAGGTAGCGTTTCGGAGAGAGCGGCAGCAAACGTCGGCGTCCTCTCCGCGCAGTTGGGCCTCGACGGCGGCCAAGGACTCTGGAGTCGCTGCTGCTACTTTGCCCACGTTCACGTCTGCCTCGCTGTTGTGAAACACCATGATAACGTGGAAGAGACACCCGCTTCGTGGAAAGGCGTGCCATGGAACCTCAGATGGATCTTGTGCGATGCGCGCAAGCAGCACTCCACCATAACCACCGCCATCGTGATCATGAGAGGCGGATGTGCTGCTTCTACTTTTGGCGCTAGGGCACCTTCGCAGGAGATCAGCCGTGATGTCGCACTGATCTGCCATCGAGATGCAATCGTGTCCGTGGGACGAGGGAGCCCGCAGCAGCGCCCCTGTCACAAGGGCCAGAGTTGTGCTGAAGTACTTATTCTGGACAAGAACGGTAGAGGGAAAGGCGTGGATGACGTACATGTGTCGGTGTAGTGAGCCAACGTCCATGGGAGTGAAGGCGGACGATGCAGCAGCCTTAGCCTGATCACTGTCCTCGTCATTGCCGAGCAGTGTGTAGCCCTCCCACTCCTGCCTACATGGTTCGACGTCAGGGGTGACAAATTTGTTGTGCACAGGCGTTCTCGCCGTCGCCGTGGCCGCTGTCGCCTCTGCACACGCCGCCACCCAAGCGTCCCCAACCGCCATCAAAGAGGTCCATTGAGTCAGCTCCGCCGCACAACGCCATGAGAGTGGCGGCTCAGAGGAGCGCCACGGCGAGTACGCCTCGAGCGGTGCGAGGTAGCTCACATCGAAGAGGTACACAGAAGCCATGTAACTCAGTAACACGGGTGATGAGAGCGAGAACAAGAGAGCAAGGGGGAGGAGGGGAAGTACCTGCTGGGGCGATGAATGGATGCTGATGTACCTCTCTGTTCGGGCCTATTCCTTGTGTGAATGTGTGTGTGTGTGTGTGAGTTCACGCAGCCACCATTGTGGCGCACATGTGCTGCGGTGGAGTAAAGAGCGGTTTCGGCAGAACAATAGCGCAAGAGAGAAGTTGCGGGTACATTTCATCCCTGAAGCCCCTGACCTGCGCGGAAGGGAAGGTGAGGAACTACGCCCGCAGGCGAACAGGAGGGGCGAGGGAAGTACAAGCCATTATCCTCCTGAGAATGACGGCACACCCGCACCAAACGCATAGATGCAGGTAAGAGCGGGCGGCGAAGTGAGAGAGATGCCGGCATGCATCTGTTCTCCGGCGCTTCGATTCCGACCTCTTCTCTGCCCACACTCGACCACTCACTGGGCTGTATGTGTGTGTGTGTGTGTGGTGGGGAGGGAGAGGGGGGGGGGTGGCGCGCGCGTTTGGATTGAGGAGGGTGACAGGGCCACGAAGTAAGTCCGAAAGAGAGCAAGAGAGGGATTGGAATATGGAGCAAAGCACTGAGGAGTGGAGGTGATTGCATCCGCTCCTTCATGTGCCCCCGCACATACGCTGACAGGAGAGGCAAAAAGAGAGGGGATGCGAAGACGTGGTCGTGGCGAGGAGAGAGTAAGAGCCACACAGTCCTCCACTGACGCACGCGCAGCGAAGATGATTTTGTGAGGTCAGGAGGTACGGGAGAGTCGGGTGGGATTTCCCTGTCACTCTTCCCAACGTCTCTCTTCGCATCCATACGAGTTCAGCTCTACTCAACCCCAGGCCCATCACCCGGAACGGCGCAGCGCCAGACACACACACGCCACAGCACTGCGCCAACCCAGGCATCCCAGCACGGCGCCTGCGTCACAGCCCACCAGCCCCCGCCCCACGACCGCCATCCCGCGCATCCCCCGCGCCATGCGGGACCTGACCGCCGGCGTCGGGAGAGATGCGCCGCTCTGACGCCCCGCCCCGCAGGCACCAGGGGGGCTACTTGGCCTCACAACGCGGAGTGGGGGCACTGGGACCTGAGATGCCAGACACTGAGGCGGCGTGCGTCATCAGGGAACGTGGAACGACCGAGAAAAACAAATGTTTCTCATAGAAGGGCGGCCAGCTTGTCCTCAATGGAGCACAGGCACCGCTCCAGCTTCAGCCGTTTCTGGTTTACATCGGCGTAGTAGTGCTCGAGTTCATCATCGTCCTCCTGCTGCTCAATGTGGAGCACCTCAAGGGCGCGGTTGAGCGCCTCAGAGTCGGCGTCGACAGCGTTGACCACCACCGTCTGCCGACCTTCGTCATCGCGCGGCTCAGAGGTGGATGGGCTGTTGCTAGCGCTGTGCACGGACACGTTCACGCGCAGCGTTTCCCTCTCGCGACGCCGCTGTCGTCGCGCTGCATCGTAACGGGAGGTCACTGCCTGCACCTCCTGCTCCAGCTGCTCGGCGCGTCGGAGGATATCGCGACGCAGGGCCTCCAGCCTGGCACGTGAGTTGGACACTGTCGGCGAAGAGCACAACGACGCTAACGACGGCTGCAGCTCCCCTTCCTCTCCTTCTGCGACGACGACGTGTGTCTTGTTGGCTGTGCCCTCGCCACTCTTCAAGCTGTCCAAGCCGTGCGGAACCGCCAGAGGCGGTGGGTACCACCCATCACACTTGGCGTCGGACGAAGGTTGCGAGTGGGTCGAAATGGTTGCGGGGCCCCCCGGGGAGCGGGGAATCGCGCTGCGGAGAGACTCAACCACATTTGTCTGCGCTGACACAGTGGGGTAGCGCTTTACTGCATTCTGCTCCCCCCGTGATGGGTCATCGTAGGCGATCGAGTCAAACTCGTTGTCTGTTTCAGCCTCCTCGGCATATGGTGGGTAGGCCACAGAGGGTTGCGGTATAGGGGTGCGGTCGAGCGAGAGCTGGCGAGGCGGCGACACCGTGCGCTCAAAGCGTCGATGTCGTCCGCTGCTGGTGCTGTCGTTGTCGCCATCCCCCGCCGCACGGGTGGTCGACGGGAAATTCCGCTGATGCGTGCTCCACCGCGGTGCGTGCGCGGTGCCGTCCTCACTCATATGTGAGACATTCATGTCGGTGCCGGTAGTTATCGAGGTGGCAGAAACGGCCGCCAGAGAGGATCCGTGCGGGTAGGTCACGTGAGTGATGGGTGGACGCGGAGATGAATTTTCGTGCTGCATCACTGGCGTCGCGCGCGTCAAGAGGCTGCTGCGCGCCTCGTACGCAGTCCAGACGCCAGGGCCCACAAGTTGAGAGTTGACACCCCGGCAACCATGACCTGCCGCGCCGTCTGTGCTTGCACGACGTGACAACGCGAACGGCCGCTCGTAGTGGGCATTGTTTACACCGCTGCTGCGGCCAGTACCGTGACTGCTGGAGCAGCCATTGCTCGGGTGCACTGCCCCGGTGGTCAAGCGCGACGCCGACCTGCTTGCCTGTTCTACCGCAGAAAAGAGCGTCTCGCTGCCTCCTTGACGTCTTCTTACCGGCGACCGACTGAGTCGCATCTCCTCCAGCTCCCTCTCCAACACCCGCACCTTTGCATCGAGGTGATCGTTCACAAGTTGAAGTTGCCACATCTTCTTCGTTGTGTCCTTGAGCTGTTGGTGCATGCCGTCATAGGTCAATCCGGTGCACCGTTGCGTCTCGCGCCTGGAAGACTGCACAGCTGCGAGCTCCTCCTTCACCTTGGTGAGGCGGTGCTGCGATTGAGCCGCCGCCGCCTGCGCCGCGTACACACGTGTCTCCAGCGCAGCCTTCTCGGCATCGTGGCGGGCAATGAGTTGAGCCAACGCACACTCTTGCGCTTCTTGTAGGCCCTTCTGCTGCTCGTGAAGCAGCACACATGTGCGCTCTTTCGAGTGATAGAGATCTCGCAGCAGCGCTTTGTTCTGCTCCACCAGACGAGCTGCCTCGTCGCCGCCGTATGTGGACGGCTGCGGCAGCGGGGCTGCGACAGCGTAGGAGGCGTCTTTCGCTTCCTCTGGCGGAGGCGGCACGGCTGTGGCGGGGATTTGCTGCACACGCACCGCTGCCGAAGATTTGAGCCCAGTGCCGGCACGTGCTTTGGATGCAGTCCACCGCTCCGGTGCAGACGCAATAAAATAAGCCCACAATGAGGCGAGGTGTGCGCGCTCTGCCGATTCCTGCTCCACAAGAAGCCGCGTACTCCACATGTACTCACCCATGACCCCTTCGCGCTCGCGGAGCTGCTGCTGAAGCGTAATCTCCTGCATGTACGCTGACTGCCCCGCTAGGGTCTCGGCGAGGCGCGCTCTCATGACGCGGTATCGGTGGTGAAGCTGCGCCGCGTCAATGGGGCTGGATGTTAAAGTGCCAGCCTTGTCCACCTCGTTGGCCGCGCTTCGGCGCGCGGACCGAATCGGAGAGCAGAGGGTCGTGGGCTCCTCTGTCTCTCCGGCCAGAGGAGCCCCTGAGGAGACTGAGAAATGGCGCTCCTGCAGAGAATCCAACTCCAGCATGGCTGCCATACAGCCAGTGCGGTACCGCTGCAGTGCATCCATGGCCTGCACCAGCGTGCACGTGAACCTATCACTACCGTTGCAGTTGAGAGGAACGCTAGATGATGCCGTAGCAGCAGAGGCGGTGACGGGCATCAGTATCTGCTCAGCTTCATGCACGGTATGTTGTAGTCGATGGCACACCGCTGCCACATGATGTCCCCAGGATGGGCTGCTGGATACATCTTCACCGGTACTACCGTTACCGAACGCAGTTAAGGTACGCCGAGGGCGTCTATGCAATGTCGGGCTCCTGATGCTAGCTGGATAAGGATCTAGAGCCTGCGGCGACGGGGAGCGACTTACGCAACGCGCAGAAGCGGCCATTTGCGCCTGCAACGTTGAACCCTCCAAAGTGTGAGAGCTGCAATGCCCTGTGGACAACGCCGACGACCTGCGGGTGCCTGCTGGTGGGTGGGCGACTGAGGCAGTGGAGGTAAACAACAGCGGACTCGCGGATGCGGATGCCGCAGGTTGAGCGTAGTTGGGACTGGAAAGGTGAGTGATGCCACTGCGGCGCAGGGGTGCGAGGGCTTTCCGTGGCACGCGAGACGGTGGCGCCGCCGTACCCTGAGATGCTACACTGGAGTACATTGTTAGTTATTTCTCAGGGCGTACGATGCGCGGAGAAGAACGCGGTAGGGATGAAACGGGGGTGGGCGCGTATCCGATGCATTTAAGTGTGTGTTTGCCGTGAAAGAGCCGGAGAGGCGAGGCAGCTCGTAAGGGAGAGGAAAGAGAGGGCGGAGGGAGAGGGGAGGGTGGTGAATCGGCTTCGCAAGTGGGGAAGGAGCACCGCTGCATCGAACTTCACAGCACGAGGTCTGATCTTCCGACGCATTCCATAGCGGGAGGGAGAGGGAGGGAGAGAGTGCACGAAGGGGCGGCGAATGACAGGAGAGAGAGAGGAGAGGATGCCAGAGCAGACAACACCTCGCGCACCCTTCCCAAGTAACCACCACCCCGCCACGCCACTCCCTATAGTTCGCGCTCCTTCTTGGTGTTGCGTCTGACAGCTTTATCACTGGGCCGGCGAGCTGAAAGAGAAAGGGGGGGGCTCTAGACAGACGCAGAATCAAACACAGGCGCAGCCACCAGAGAGACGGCAGGAAGGAAAGAGCCTCTACTCCCAGAGAGGCAGAAAGAACTCAACAAGACCACACAACCACGACACACGCACCCACCCACCCACCCACCCACACACACACACACAACATTCAGCTTGTGAAGAAGATAGCGGCGGCAGCGACGATGAGGACGGTGATCAGCCGATCATCACCACCACGCCTCCCGTTTCTATGCGAGAGGGAGAGAGGAAAGCGGTACACATGCAAAATCTCCGCACCTGTTTGGGTTGCCTGCAGTGGATAGCACAGAGGCAGTCGCGTGAATGCTGACCTCTCCAAACCGCCAACCCATCCCGCTGTGCCTGTCTCACTACTTATCCCCACTTGTGCGTCTCTCGCTTCTCTCTGTATCTTCTATGCCATCTGAGGCTCTGCAATGCGCACCAGGGGGAGGCGAGAGGTCGATGAGGGGGCCGGAGGAGGGAGGAGCACAGGAAGCAACAGAGACCCGGAACATCAACGGAACACACACCCACACCCACACACACGCGAGAAAACGTAGAAGGACGCAAAGCAGACGAGCACACGCGCGTTTGGTGTGATGCCTACGAGAAAAAGTATGGCGAGTTAAGGACCACATTCAGATCGAGATCACCGCGCTTGGGTGGGTCTGGCAGCTTCACGCCGTGTCGCCGCAGATCCATGAAGTACGTCTCTTCCCACTGCTCCTTCAGCTCCCACAGGGGATCGTACTTGGAGTACAGGTTCACAAACTGCTCTCGCAGCACCTGCGACAACTTCGGCATATCGCACGCGTACGTCCAGTAAGAGTCGTGCACCGCCATCATGGAGAGCCCTTGGTGCTGCATCTCCAGTGCAGTCATGGCGAGGTGCGTCGCATCAAGCGAGTGAATCAGATTTGGCGCAATGGCTGTCAGCTGCTTGCGACTCGCGGGGGCGACGGAGTCGCCAGGTACCCTGCTGTAGCCGTGGGGGGTGAACAGGGAGCACTCGTTCCGAACCTTGTAGGGCTGCCGAACAACAAGGCCGAGCGGGGTAGTCCAGCACAGAGCATTGCGCAGTTCAGCCGGCTGCACCTTCCAGAGCAGCGCGGCTACCTCACTAATCCATCTACGGCAGTTTTGGGTTTCGCGGAACGTAACACCGAGCGACTCGAGCACCTTGTCACGCAGGTACGCCGCCATCTCCTTCATATCCGTGTGCGTCCACAGGCCGTGGCTTTTGTTCTGCTTCACAAGCTCATCAAGGATCTGCTCGGACATGCCGTAGCTGGTGACACCGTATACCTGCGTCATGATGGGGCGCTTGATCGTCTTGCGCTTTATGTGATCCTTGTCCTGGCCTCTGCCGGTGCCGAGACACCGTTGCGCCACCTGGTGATCGCGGTCGGCGTCGATGCAGATGGACTTGAGCATCTCCTTTAGGATGCCCGTGTAGGCGTCGGCGGGGCGCTCGCTTGGCACCAAGTTCACCAGTTTCGCGCCGAACGCGTCGCGGCCAATGGCAGAGTAGTGCTGCAGACCATTGTAGCTACCATCCACGGCGACAGGCAGCCGCGAAAGGAACTTTTCTGCGCCCTGTGAGCACTTCGCCGCGTCCGCCACCTCCTTGCACGCCATGAGGCACTGAATCGGCTCGCTTGCCTCTTGCCACCATCGATCGCCGGATAGGGGGTTCTCAGCGCTCTGCACGACGTCCTCCATGTGCTCGTCGACGTAGTGCACTCGCTCGTCAAAGGAGAGCTTGCTCATGCCCATCTTATTTGCCAGATGCACCTTCAGCCAGTAGAGCCCGACCTCACCCAGCGGCTTTGGCTCCGCGTACTCGAGCAGGCCACGAAACGGATCTGATCCGGTGTGATTCAGCCGTCCCGGGAGTGGGTACATGCGACCGCGAAAGTCCATGCTGTTGGGGAAGTAAATGTGAGAGAACTGCACGATGGAGCGGGCCTGGCGTAGTCCAAGCAGGTAGTGGATGCGGCTACTGCGCAGCTCGCACAGCTCCTTCCAGTCTTGTCTCTGCTGCAGAGTACACTGACGCCGCTGCTGCAGATTGAAGACGTCACCGGCCGCGAGGTCGTCGCCGTCGTTGTCGTTGCTGTTTAGCAGCGCCGAGCGGCGGCGATCTGACGGGTACTTGATGTCGCCGTCGCTCATGGAGTAGTAGTGAAGAGGGTAGAAGCCCGGCCGAATTTTGCCGAACCCGAAGCCCTCGCGCACAATCGCCTCCTGCACGTGCAGCATGTACTTGTTGATGCGCCACGGCACACGCGAGATGGCGTCGAGCGCCTTCATCATCGGCGCTTGTGACACAATCATCGCCTGATTCGCCGCCCCTTTGACCGCAACGGACGGCAACACGCCGTACACAGACTTTTCGCGGGTGTCGGACTCATTGAGCCAGGAGTTGTAGGAGAGCTGCGGGGGGAAGGCGACGTGCAGGTCGCGCACTGACGTGGCCGCCATCTCGGTGAGGCCGACCATGTCCAGCTCCGTTGCCCCAGTCACGCTCGCAAAGCGTTCGAGCACCGGCCGCTTGCTGCCATCGCCGCGAAACGAGAGATACAGCAACTGCACCACCAGGAAGCCCACCGCCTTGGTGGAGATGGGCGTCACGTGCAGCTCCTTCTCGAAGTACTCGAGTGTCTGAGACATCCGGATAGACCCGTTGGTGCGGATCGTGACGCGATCGGGCGCACTTAACTTTCTGTAAATGTGCTGGAAGCGAAAGTGGAAGGCGAGGTCCTCTGTGAGCTTCACCAGCAAGTTGAAGAGGCCGGCGGAGCGCGTACAGTTCGTCGCCACATCGCAGACGGCGTTCAAGATGACGGCGACGCGCTCCTCATGCAGAGTCGATCGCTCTTCTTGGGCGTCCTGGAAGGCTCCTTGCATTTGCGAGAGGACACCAGCGAAAAATTCGCCTCGCACGCCACCGCGCGCCTCCGTCGCGCCAGCCTGCACGTAGGACATGATGTCGCGCAACGCGCTGTCCGTGTTATCGTCGTTGTTGAAGTGCAGCCGAAGCGATTTTTTGATGGCCATGCGCTGGTACAGCGGCACAACGGTCGTCCCCACCGAGTTGCCGTACACGCGCTGGGCGATGTAGAGGCAGACAACACCAGAGAGGATGCAGTCAAAGAAGTGCCGCGGCACCTCCTCGAACCGTGGTAGGTCGGTGCGGAGGATTATTTCCCAGCTGCAGAACAGCCGCGCGAGGTCGTGCACCCAGTCCGGCGCTGCGTGTGTGTTCCACTTGGTGTGAGACACCTCGCTGAAGGCGCGAATGGTGCTCGCGATAACGTCACCGTTTTCCATCCCAACCACTCGCGACTGCTCCGCGTGGCGAAAGCACTCCGCTCGGCGTTCGACCTGATGCACGGCAGGATCGAGGAGGTCCATGAGGCGGTGCAGCAGCGCACTGTCGTCCACCTCCTGGACAGTGGGATGAATTACACCCAGCTGGACAAGGCGCTCGTTCACATCAGCCCGCGCCAGCATCTCCTTCACGGCACCGTAGCGCACATAGCTCACCAGGTAGCTTGCAAAGGGACTGAGCACCTCACACACGGGCAGCTCCCGTACCAGCTCCTCGGCGACGGCACGGTAATTGCGGAACACGCCACCCACTGCGGCGAGGGAGATCTGCTCTTGCTCTTGCTGAAACACTCGAGTGAGCTTGCGCAGCACACGCGAGATCTCGCCCGCGTGCCGTCGCACCATGAGCGACTTCGTCGAGTTCGCGAGCAAGTCAAAACTAAGGTGGGACTCGCACGCCTCTTCGATGTGCGCCGCCTCCAGCGACTTGTTCGTCCACGCTGTGCGCAGCCCGCTTGTGCGAATGTTTTCATCGAAGACATCGCCTAGCAGGCGACGCGTGACGCGGAGGTCATTGCTCTCACCGTGGGCATCACGGTGGGCCTGCTCGAGGAGGCGCAGCACCACCTCCACCTTGTTACGAGACGTAATGGAGCGCGTTCGGGCGAAGGAGTGCAGGACGGACGCCTTGCAGTGGAACAAATCGTCGCACAGCACATCTACGGCAGAGAGCACATTCTCGTTGAGGTTTTGACAGTTCGTGACAGCACTGTAGCTCGCTGCCGCCGAGGCCGGTAGGTCTCCATCTCGTGCGAACGCGTCGTCATCCACGCTCGGCACGTGAAACGGATCGCTCAAGAGCGACTCCGCGACGTCGGCCGCAGGGCTGCCATTGCCACTGCTGCCGTGATTGGCGGGCAATGCGAAGGCAGATAAAGTACTGCCGCGTTCTGTGTCACCAACTTTCCCAGCGTGGTCGTGCGTGTTCTTGGTGGTTCCTGCGTGACTCATCTCTGCTGCGTTCAGGTTGACCTCATCCATCGCAAAAAGCTCTGCGGCTGAGGCAACCTCGCAGAAGGCGATGCTGTCGTCATCGTCCTCACCTGCTCCTTCCACGGCGGTGGCGTTTTCGGCCTCATCCTTCGCGAGATGACTTCCTACTTCGCGCATACCTACCTCTGTTTTGCCGGCCACCGCATCGCGGCTGCCCTCTCCACCTGCCACACGGGATTCATCCCCTGCAGACTGGGGGGCTGTCTTTGGGCTCTCAGTGCATTGAGTCTTTGGAAGTGGCGGGGAAGAGAAGCTACTGCTGCTGCTGCTGGATGTGGGCGGCACCGGCGGGATCGGTGGATTCGTGGTTGTTGCTTGACTCGATGTTACGGAGGTCTTCTTAGAGGACTTCTTCGTCCTTGCTGGTCGATCGGCGTGCCCTACAGCTGGACCAGCGCCGGCAAGGCTATCCCTTTTCACATTAACATCGCAGGCAGACGCCTCAGCCGAGGGCACTGTGCACCAGCGCATGGCGCACGTCAGCGTTCCTGAAGACCATCTGGCGGTAGCGACGCTGCCACACAGCAATGTCACCGCCCGCGTCACAGCGGGGGAAGGTGAGGAGGTGAGTTGAGTGTTCACATCCAACTCGTCAAAGCGGCGAGCTGGGCAGCCACTGCTGGTGCATGTCTGCGAAGATGCCATGAAGGGCTGGGTGATTGGCTGCCCCTCCTCGTTGACTCTCCCACATGTCGAGAGGCGAAGCAGCGGAAGCGCCTTTCGAAGTACGGCACTGCGGCG